>NW_026891718.1:0-85831 GCF_015708825.2 Lethenteron reissneri
GGACGGGATTTGGACGTGATTTAGATTTCGGACGGGATTAGATTTCGTACGGGATTAGTACGGGATTCGTACGGGATTTCGATTTTTACGGGAATTCAGACGGGATTTCGGACGGGATTTCGGACGGGATTCGGACGGGATTTCGTACGGGATTTCGGCGGGATTTCGGACGGGATTTCGGACGGGATTCGGACGTGATTTCGGACGGGATTTTGGACGAGATTTCAGACGGGATTTTCGGACGGGATTTCGTACGGGATTTCGTACGGGATTTCGATTCGTACGGGATTCGATTTCGTACGGGATTTCGTACGGGATTGTAGATTTCGTACGGGATTTCGGACAGGATTTCGTACAGGATTTTGTACGGGATTTCGTACAGGATTTCGGACGGGAATTCGGCGGGATCTCGGGCGGGATTTCGGACGGGATTTCGGACGGGATTTCGGATGGGATTCGGACGGGATTTCGATTTCGTACAGGATTTCGTACGGGATTTCGTACGGGAATTCGATTTGTACGGGATTTCAGACGGGATTTCGGACGGGATTTCGGACGGGATTTCGGACGGGAATTCGGACGGGTTTCGTACGGGATTTCGGACGGGATTTCGGGACGGGATTTCGGACGGGATTTCGGACGGGATTTTGATCGAGATTTCAGACGGGATTTCGGACGGGATTTTGGACGAAATTTCAGACGCGATTTCGGACTGGATCTCGGACGGGATTTCGGACGGGATTTCGGAGGGATTTCGGACGGGATTTCGTACGGGATTTCGGACGGGATTTTGGACGGGATTTCGGACGTGATTCGGACGGGATTTTGATCGAGATTTCAGACGGGATTCGGACGGGATTTTGTACGGGATTTCGTACGGGATTTCGATTTCGTACGGGATTTCGTACAGGATTTCGATTTTGTAGGGATTTCGGACTGGTTCGTACAGGATTTCGTACGGGATTCGTACAGGATTTCGTACGGGATTTCGGACGGGATTTCGGACGGGATTCGGACAGGATTTCGGATGGGATTCGGATGGAATTTCGTTATGGGATTTCGGACGGGATTTCGATTTCCTACGGGATTTCGTACGGGATTTCGATTTCGTACGGGATTTCGTATAGGATTTCGATTTTGTAGGGATTTCGGACTGGATTTCGTACAGGATTTCGTACGGGATTTCGTACGGATTCGTACGGGATTTCGGACGGGATTTCGGACGGGATTTCGGACAGGATTTCGGATGGGATTTCGGACGGAATTCGTATGGGATTTCGGAAGGGATTTCGATTTCCTACGGGATTTCGTACGGGATTCGATTTCGTACGGGATTCGTGTAGGATTTCGATTTTGTATGGGATTTCGGACTGGATTTCGTACAGGATTCGATTTTGTACGGGAATTCGGACTGGATTTCGTACAGGATTTCGATTTTGTACGGGATTTCGTACGGGATTTCGATTTCGTACGGGATTTCGTACCGGATTCGATTTTGTACGGGATTTCGGACGGGATTTCGGACGAGATTTCGGACGCGATTTCGGACGGGATTTCGGACGGGATTTCGTACGGGATTTCGTACAGGATTTCGATTTCGTACGGATTTCGATTTCGTACGGGATTCGATTTGTACAGTATTTCGGACTGGATTTCGTACAGGATTTCGTACGGGAATTCGGAAGGGATTTCGGACGTTTTTGGACGGGATTTCGGACGGGATTTAGATTTCGGACAGGATTTAGATTTCGGACGGGATTTCGTATGGGATTTCGATTTCATACGGGATTTCGTACGGGATTTCGGACGGGATTTCGGATGGGATTTCGGACGGGATTTCGGACAGGATTTCGGATGGGATTTCGATTTCGTACGGGATTTCGATTTCGTACGGGATTTCGGACGGGATTTCGATTTCGTACGGGATTTCGTACGGGATTTCGATTTGTACGGGATTTCGATTTCGTACGGGATTTGTACGGGATTTAGATTTCGTACGGATTTCGGACAGGATTTCGTACAGGATTTTGTACGGGATTTCGGACAGCGATTTCGGACGGGATTTCGGACGGGATTTCGGACGGGATTTCGTACGGGATTTCGATTTCGTACGGGATTTCGATTTCGTACGGGATTTTGTACGGGATTTAGATTTCGTACGGGATTTCGGACAGGATTTCGTACAGGATTTTGTACGGGATTTCGTACAGGATTTCGGACGGGAATTCGGACGGGATCTCGGGCGGGATTTCGGACGGGATTTCGGACGGGATTTTGGATAGGATTTCGGACGGGATTTCGATTTCGTATGGGATTTCGTACGGGATTTCGTACGGGAATTCGATTTTGTACGGGATTTTAGACGGGATTTCGGACGGGATTTCGGACGGGATTTCGGACGGGATTTCGGACGGGATTTCGGACGGCATTTTGGACGAGATTTCAGATGCAATTTCGGACTGGATCTCGGACGGGATTTCGGACGGGATTTCTTACGGGATTTAGATTTCGTACAGGATTTCGTACGGGATTTCGATTTCGTACGGGATTTCGTACGGGATTTCGTACAGGATTTCGATTTTGTACTGGATTTCGGACTGGATTTCGTACAGGATTTCGTACGGGATTTCGTACGGGATTTCGTACGGGATTTCGATTTCGTACGGGATTTCGTACGGGATTACGATTTTGTACAGGATTTCGGACTGGATTTCGTACGGGATTTCGTACGGGATTCGTACGGGATTTCGGACGGGATTTCGGACGGGATTTCGGACAGGATTTCGGATGGGATTTCGATTTCGTACGGGATTTTGTACGGGATTTCTTACGGGATTTAGATTTTGTACGGGATTTCGGACTGGATTTCGTACAGGATTTCGTGAGGGATTTCGTAAGGGATTTCGTACGGGTTTTCGGACGGGTTTTCGGACGGGATTTCGGACGGGATTTAGATATCGGACGGGATTTAGATTTCGGACGGGATTTCGTACGGGATTTCGATTTTGTACGGGATTTCGGACGGATTTCGGACGGGATTTCGGACCGCGATTTCGGACGGGATTTCGGACGGGATTTCGGACGGGATTTCGTACAGGATTTCGGGAAGGGATTTTGATTTCGTACGGGATTTCGATTTCGTACGGGATTTCGTACGGGATTACGATTTTGTACAGGATTTCGGACTGGATTTCGTACAGGATTTCGTACGGGATTTCGGAAGGGATTTCGGACTGGTTTTTGGACGGGATTTCGGACGGGATTTAGATTTCGGACGGGATTTAGATTTCGGACGGGATTTCGTATGGGATTTCGTACGGGATTTAGATTTCGTACGGGATTTCGTACGGGATTTCGATTTTGTACGGATTTTGTACGGGATTTCGATTTTGTACGGGATTTCGGACGGGATTTCGGACGGGATTTCGGACGGGATTTCGGACGCGATTTCGGAAGGGATTTCGGACTGGTTTTTGGACGGGATTTCGGACGTGATTTAGATTTCGGACGGGATTTAGATTTCGTACGGGATTTCGTACGGGATTTCGTACGGGATTTCGATTTTGTACGGGAATTCAGACGGGATTTCGGACGGGATTTCGGACGGGATTTCGGACGGGATTTCGTACGGGATTTCGGACGGGATTTCGGACGGGATTTCGGACGGGATTTCGGACGTGATTTCGGACGGGATTTTGGACGAGATTTCAGACGGGATTTCGGACGGGATTTCGTACAAGATTTCGTACGGGATTTCGATTTCGTACGGGATTTCGATTTCGTACGGGATTTTTTACGGGATTTAGATTTCGTACGGGATTTCGGACAGGATTTTGTACAGGATTTTGTACGGGATTTCGTACAGGATTTCGGACGGGAATTCGGACGGGATCTCGGGCGGGATTTCGGACGGGATTTCGGACGGGATTTCGGATGGGATTTCGGACGGGATTTCGATTTCGTACGGGATTTCGTACGGGATTTCGTACGGGAATTCGATTTTGTACGGGATTTTAGTCGGATTTCGGACAGGATTTCGGACGGGATTTCGGACGGGATTTCGGACGGATTTCGGACGGGATTCGGACGGGTTTTCGGACGGGATATCGGACGGGATTTTGGACGAGATTTCAGACGCGATTTCGGACTGGATCTCGGACAGGATTTCGGACGGGATTTCGGACGGGATTTCGATTTCGTACAGGATTTGGTACGGGATTTCGATTTCGTACGGATTTCGTACGGGATTTCGTACAGGATTTCGATTTTGTACTGGATTTCGGACTGGATTTCGTACAGGATTTCGTACGGGATTTCGTACGGGATTTCGTACGGGATTTCGGACGGGATTTCGGACGGGATTTCGGACAGGATTTCGGATGGGATTTCGATTTCGTACGGGATTTTGTACGGGATTTCTTACGGGATTTAGATTTTGTACGGGATTTCGGACTGGATTTCGTACAGGATTTCGTGAGGGATTTCGTAAGGGATTTCGTACGGGTTTTCGGACGGGTTTTCGGACGGGATTTCGGACGGGATTTAGATATCGGACGGGATTTAGATTTCGGACGGGATTTCGTACAGGATTTCGATTTTGTACGGGATTTCGGACGGGATTTCGGACGGGATTTCGGACGCGATTTCGGACGGGATTTCGGACGGGATTTCGTACGGGATTTCGTACAGGATTTCGTACGGGATTTCGATTTCGTACGGGATTTCGATTTCGTACGGGATTTCGTACGGGATTACGATTTTGTACAGGATTTCGGACTGGATTTCGTACAGGATTTCGTACGGGATTTCGGAAGGGATTTCGGACTGGTTTTTGGACGGGATTTCGGACGGGATTTAGATTTCGGACGGGATTTAGATTTCGGACGGGATTTCGTATGGGATTTCGTACGGGATTTCGATTTCGTACGGGATTTCGTACGGGATTTCGATTTTGTACGGGATTTCGTACGGGATTTCGATTTTGTACGGGATTTCGGACGGGATTTCGGACGGGATTTCGGACGGGATTTCGGACGCGATTTCGGACGGGATTTCGGACGGGATTTCGTACGGGATTTCGTACAGGATTTCGTACGGGATTTTGATTTCGTACGGGATTTCGATTTCGTACGGGATTTCGTACAGGATTTCGATTTTGTATGGGATTTCGGACGGGATTTTGGACGGGATTTCGGACGTGATTTCGGACGTGATTTCGGACGGGATTTCGGACGGGATTTCGTACGGGATTTCGTACAGGATTTCGATTTCGTACGGGATTTCGATTTCGTACGGGATTTCGTACGGGATTTTGATTTTGTACAGGATTTCGGACTGGATTTCGTACGAGATTTCGTTCGGGATTTCGGAAGGGATTTCGGACTGGTTTTTGGACGGGATTTCGGACGTGATTTAGATTTCGGACGGGATTTAGATTTCGTACGGGATTTCGTACGGGATTTCGTACGGGATTTCGATTTTGTACGGGAATTCAGACGGGATTTCGGACGGGATTTCGGACGGGATTTTGGACGGGATTTCGTACGGGATTTCGGACGGGATTTCGGACGGGATTTCGGACGGGATTTCGGACGTGATTTCGGACGGGATTTTGGACGAGATTTCAGACGGGATTTCGGACGGGATTTCGTACGGGATTTCGTACGGGATTTCGATTTCGTACGGGATTTCGATTTCGTACGGGATTTCGTACGGGATTTTAGATTTCGTACGGGATTTCGGACAGGATTTCGTACAGGATTTTGTACGGGATTTCGTACAGGATTTCGGACGGGAATTCGGACGGGATCTCGGGCGGGATTTCGGACGGGATTTCGGACGGGATTTCGGATGGGATTTCGGACGGGATTTCGATTTCGTACAGGATTTCGTACGGGATTTCGTACGGGAATTCGATTTTGTACGGGATTTCAGACGGGATTTCGGACGGGATTTCGGACGGGATTTCGGACGGGAATTCGGACGGGGTTTCGTACGGGATTTCGGACGGGATTTCGGACGGGATTTCGGACGGGATTTCGGACGGGATTTTGATCGAGATTTCAGACGGGATTTCGGACGGGATTTTGGACGAAATTTCAGACGCGATTTCGGACTGGATCTCGGACGGGATTTCGGACGGGATTTCGGACGGGATTTCGGACGGGATTTCGGACAGGGATTTCGGACGGGATTTTGGACGGGATTTCGGACGTGATTTCGGACGGGATTTTGATCGAGATTTCAGACGGGATTTCGGACGGGATTTTGTACGGGATTTCGGACGGGATTTCGGACGGGATTTCGGACGTGATTTCGGACGGGATTTTGGACGAGATTTCAGACGGGATTTCGGACGGGATTTCGTACGGGATTTCGTACGGGATTTCGATTTCGTACGGGATTTCGATTTCGTACGGGATTTCGTACGGGATTTTAGATTTCGTACGGGATTTCGGACAGGATTTCGTACAGGATTTTGTACGGGATTTCGTACAGGATTTCGGACGGGAATTCGGACGGGATCTCGGGCGGGATTTCGGACGGGATTTCGGACGGGATTTTGGATGGGATTTCGGACGGGATTTCGATTTCGTACAGGATTTCGTACGGGATTTCGTACGGGAATTCGATTTTGTACGGGATTTCAGACGGGATTTCGGACGGGATTTCGGACGGGATTTCGGACGGGAATTCGGACGGGGTTTCGTACGGGATTTCGGACGGGATTTCGGACGGGATTTCGGACGGGATTTCGGACGGGATTTTGATCGAGATTTCAGACGGGATTTCGGACGGGATTTTGGACGAAATTTCAGACGCGATTTCGGACTGGATCTCGGACGGGATTTCGGACGGGATTTCGGACGGGATTTCGGACGGGATTTCGTACGGGATTTCGGACGGGATTTTGGACGGGATTTCGGACGTGATTTCGGACGGGATTTTGATCGAGATTTCAGACGGGATTTCGGACGGGATTTTGTACGGGATTTCGTACGGGATTTCGATTTCGTACGGGATTTCGTACAGGATTTCGATTTTGTACAGGATTTCGGACTGGATTTCGTACAGGATTTCGTACGGGATTTCGTACGGGATTTCGGACGGGATTTCGGACGGGATTTCGGACAGGATTTCGGATGGGATTTCGGATGGAATTTCGTATGGGATTTCGGACGGGATTTCGATTTCCTACGGGATTTCGTACGGGATTTCGATTTCGTACGGGATTTCGTATAGGATTTCGATTTTGTACGGGATTTCGGACTGGATTTCGTACAGGATTTCGTACGGGATTTCGTACGGGATTTCGTACGGGATTTCGGACGGGATTTCGGACGGGATTTCGGACAGGATTTCGGATGGGATTTCGGACGGAATTTCGTATGGGATTTCGGACGGGATTTCGATTTCCTACGGGATTTCGTACGGGATTTCGATTTTGTACGGGATTTCGTATAGGATTTCGATTTTGTACGGGATTTCGGACTGGATTTCGTACAGGATTTCGATTTTGTACGGGATTTCGTACGGGATTTCGATTTCGTACGGGATTTCGTACCGGATTTCGATTTTGTACGGGATTTCGGACGGGATTTCGGACGGGATTTCGTACAGGATTTCGTACGGGATTTCGATTTCGTACGGGATTTCGATTTCGTACGGGATTTTGTACGGGATTTCTTACGGGATTTAGATTTTGTACGGGATTTCGGACTGGATTTCGTACAGGATTTCGTGAGGGATTTCGTAAGGGATTTCGTACGGGTTTTCGGACGGGTTTTCGGACGGGATTTCGGACGGGATTTAGATATCGGACGGGATTTAGATTTCGGACGGGATTTCGTACAGGATTTCGATTTTGTACGGGATTTCGGACGGGATTTCGGACGGGATTTCGGACGCGATTTCGGACGGGATTTCGGACGGGATTTCGTACGGGATTTCGTACAGGATTTCGTACGGGATTTCGATTTCGTACGGGATTTCGATTTCGTACGGGATTTCGTACGGGATTACGATTTTGTACAGGATTTCGGACTGGATTTCGTACAGGATTTCGTACGGGATTTCGGAAGGGATTTCGGACTGGTTTTTGGACGGGATTTCGGACGGGATTTAGATTTCGGACGGGATTTAGATTTCGGACGGGATTTCGTATGGGATTTCGTACGGGATTTCGATTTCGTACGGGATTTCGTACGGGATTTCGATTTTGTACGGGATTTCGTACGGGATTTCGATTTTGTACGGGATTTCGGACGGGATTTCGGACGGGATTTCGGACGGGATTTCGGACGCGATTTCGGACGGGATTTCGGACGGGATTTCGTACGGGATTTCGTACAGGATTTCGTACGGGATTTTGATTTCGTACGGGATTTCGATTTCGTACGGGATTTCGTACAGGATTTCGATTTTGTATGGGATTTCGGACGGGATTTTGGACGGGATTTCGGACGGGATTTCGTACGGGATTTCGTACAGGATTTCGATTTCGTACGGGATTTCGATTTCGTACGGGATTTCGTACGGGATTTTGATTTTGTACAGGATTTCGGACTGGATTTCGTACGAGATTTCGTTCGGGATTTCGGAAGGGATTTCGGACTGGTTTTTGGACGGGATTTCGGACGTGATTTAGATTTCGGACGGGATTTAGATTTCGTACGGGATTTCGTACGGGATTTCGTACGGGATTTCGATTTTGTACGGGAATTCAGACGGGATTTCGGACGGGATTTCGGACGGGATTTTGGACGGGATTTCGTACGGGATTTCGGACGGGATTTCGGACGGGATTTCGGACGGGATTTCGGACGTGATTTCGGACGGGATTTTGGACGAGATTTCAGACGGGATTTCGGACGGGATTTCGTACGGGATTTCGTACGGGATTTCGATTTCGTACGGGATTTCGATTTCGTACGGGATTTCGTACGGGATTTTAGATTTCGTACGGGATTTCGGACAGGATTTCGTACAGGATTTTGTACGGGATTTCGTACAGGATTTCGGACGGGAATTCGGAGGGGATCTCGGGCGGGATTTCGGACGGGATTTCGGACGGGATTTCGGATGGGATTTCGGACGGGATTTCGATTTCGTACAGGATTTCGTACGGGATTTCGTACGGGAATTCGATTTTGTACGGGATTTCAGACAGGATTTCGGACGGGATTTCGGACGGGATTTCGGACGGGAATTCGGACGGGGTTTCGTACGGGATTTCGGACGGGATTTCGGACGGGATTTCGGACGGGATTTCGGACGGGATTTTGATCGAGATTTCAGACGGGATTTCGGACGGGATTTTGGACGAAATTTAAGACGCGATTTCGGACTGGATCTCGGACGGGATTTCGGACGGGATTTCGGACGGGATTTCGGACGGGATTTCGTACGGGATTTCGGACGGGATTTTGGACGGGATTTCGGACGTGATTTCGGACGGGATTTTGATCGAGATTTCAGACGGGATTTCGGACGGGATTTTGTACGGGATTTCGGACGGGATTTCGGACGGGATTTCGGACGTGATTTCGGACGGGATTTTGGACGAGATTTCAGACGGGATTTCGGACGGGATTTCGTACGGGATTTCGTACGGGATTTCGATTTCGTACGGGATTTCGATTTCGTACGGGATTTCGTACGGGATTTTAGATTTCGTACGGGATTTCGGACAGGATTTCGTACAGGATTTTGTACGGGATTTCGTACAGGATTTCGGACGGGAATTCGGACGGGATCTCGGGCGGGATTTCGGACAGGATTTCGGACGGGATTTTGGATGGGATTTCGGACGGGATTTCGATTTCGTACAGGATTTCGTACGGGATTTCGTACGGGAATTCGATTTTGTACGGGATTTCAGACGGGATTTCGGACGGGATTTCGGACGGGATTTCGGACGGGAATTCGGACGGGGTTTCGTACGGGATTTCGGACGGGATTTCGGACGGGATTTCGGACGGGATTTCGGACGGGATTTTGATCGAGATTTCAGACGGGATTTCGGACGGGATTTTGGACGAAATTTCAGACGCGATTTCGGACTGGATCTCGGACGGGATTTCGGACGGGATTTCGGACGGGATTTCGGACGGGATTTCGTACGGGATTTCGGACGGGATTTTGGACGGGATTTCGGACGTGATTTCGGACGGGATTTTGATCGAGATTTCAGACGGGATTTCGGACGGGATTTTGTACGGGATTTCGTACGGGATTTCGATTTCGTACGGGATTTCGTACAGGATTTCGATTTTGTACAGGATTTCGGACTGGATTTCGTACAGGATTTCGTACGGGATTTCGTACGGGATTTCGGACGGGATTTCGGACGGGATTTCGGACAGGATTTCGGATGGGATTTCGGATGGAATTTCGTATGGGATTTCGGACGGGATTTCGATTTCCTACGGGATTTCGTACGGGATTTCGATTTCGTACGGGATTTCGTATAGGATTTCGATTTTGTACGGGATTTCGGACTGGATTTCGTACAGGATTTCGTACGGGATTTCGTACGGGATTTCGTACGGGATTTCGGACGGGATTTCGGACGGGATTTCGGACAGGATTTCGGATGGGATTTCGGACGGAATTTCGTATGGGATTTCGGACGGGATTTCGATTTCCTACGGGATTTCGTACGGGATTTCGATTTTGTACGGGATTTCGTATAGGATTTCGATTTTGTACGGGATTTCGGACTGGATTTCGTACAGGATTTCGATTTTGTACGGGATTTCGTACGGGATTTCGATTTCGTACGGGATTTCGTACCGGATTTCGATTTTGTACGGGATTTCGGACGGGATTTCGGACGGGATTTCGGACGGGATTTCGGACGTGATTTCGGACGGGATTTTGGACGAGATTTCAGACGGGATTTCGGACGGGATTTCGTACGGGATTTCGTACGGGATTTCGATTTCGTACGGGATTTCGATTTCGTACGGGATTTCGTACGGGATTGTAGATTTCGTACGGGATTTCGGACAGGATTTCGTACAGGATTTTGTACGGGATTTCGTACAGGATTTCGGACGGGAATTCGGACGGGATCTCGGGCGGGATTTCGGACGGGATTTCGGACGGGATTTCGGATGGGATTTCGGACGGGATTTCGATTTCGTACAAGATTTCGTACGGGATTTCGTACGGGAATTCGATTTTGTACGGGATTTCAGACGGGATTTCGGACGGGATTTCGGACGGGATTTCGGACGGGAATTCGGACGGGGTTTCGTACGGGATTTCGGACGGGATTTCGGACGGGATTTCGGACGGGATTTCGGACGGGATTTTGATCGAGATTTCAGACGGGATTTCGGACGGGATTTTGGACGAAATTTCAGACGCGATTTCGGACTGGATCTCGGACGGGATTTCGGACGGGATTTCGGACGGGATTTCGGACGGGATTTCGTACGGGATTTCGGACGGGATTTTGGACGGGATTTCGGACGTGATTTCGGACGGGATTTTGATCGAGATTTCAGACGGGATTTCGGACGGGATTTTGTACGGGATTTCGTACGGGATTTCGATTTCGTACGGGATTTCGTACAGGATTTCGATTTTGTACGGGATTTCGGACTGGATTTCGTACAGGATTTCGTACGGGATTTCGTACAGGATTTTGTACGGGATTTCGGACGGGATTTCGGACGGGATTTCGGACAGGATTTCGGATGGGATTTCGGATGGAATTTCGTATGGGATTTCGGACGGGATTTCGATTTCCTACGGGATTTCGTACGGGATTTCGATTTCGTACGGGATTTCGTATAGGATTTCGATTTTGTACGGGATTTCGGACTGGATTTCGTACAGGATTTCGTACGGGATTTCGTACGGGATTTCGTACGGGATTTCGGACGGGATTTCGGACGGGATTTCGGACAGGATTTCGGATGGGATTTCGGACGGAATTTCGTATGGGATTTCGGACGGGATTTCGATTTCCTACGGGATTTCGTACGGGATTTCGATTTCGTACGGGATTTCGTATAGGATTTCGATTTTGTACGGGATTTCGGACTGGATTTCGTACAGGATTTCGATTTTGTACGGGAATTCGGACTGGATTTCGTACAGGATTTCGATTTTGTACGGGATTTCGTACGGGATTTCGATTTCGTACGGGATTTCGTACCGGATTTCGATTTTGTACGGGATTTCGGACGGGATTTCGGACGAGATTTCGGACGCGATTTCGGACGGGATTTCGGACGGGATTTCGTACGGGATTTCGTACAGGATTTCGATTTTGTACGGGATTTCGGACTGGATTTCGTACAGGATTTCGTACGGGATTTCGTACAGGATTTCGTACGGGATTTCGGACGGGATTTCGGACGGGATTTCGGACAGGATTTCGGATGGGATTTCGGATGGAATTTCGTATGGGATTTCGGACGGGATTTCGATTTCCTACGGGATTTCGTACGGGATTTCGATTTCGTACGGGATTTCGTATAGGATTTCGATTTTGTACGGGATTTCGGACTGGATTTCGTACAGGATTTCGTACGGGATTTCGTACGGGATTTCGTACGGGATTTCGGACGGGATTTCGGACGGGATTTCGGACAGGATTTCGGATGGGATTTCGGACGGAATTTCGTATGGGATTTCGGACGGGATTTCGATTTCCTACGGGATTTCGTACGGGATTTCGATTTCGTACGGGATTTCGTATAGGATTTCGATTTTGTACGGGATTTCGGACTGGATTTCGTACAGGATTTCGATTTTGTACGGGAATTCGGACTGGATTTCGTACAGGATTTCGATTTTGTACGGGATTTCGTACGGGATTTCGATTTCGTACGGGATTTCGTACCGGATTTCGATTTTGTACGGGATTTCGGACGGGATTTCGGACGAGATTTCGGACGCGATTTCGGACGGGATTTCGGACGGGATTTCGTACGGGATTTCGTACAGGATTTCGATTTCGTACGGGATTTCGATTTCGTACGGGATTTCGATTTTGTACAGTATTTCGGACTGGATTTCGTACAGGATTTCGTACGGGAATTCGGAAGGGATTTCGGACTGGTTTTTGGACGGGATTTCGGACGGGATTTAGATTTCGGACAGGATTTAGATTTCGGACGGGATTTCGTATGGGATTTCGATTTCATACGGGATTTCGTACGGGATTTCGGACGGGATTTCGGACGGGATTTCGGACGGGATTTCGGACAGGATTTCGGATGGGATTTCGATTTCGTACGGGATTTCGATTTCGTACGGGATTTCGGACGGGATTTCGATTTCGTACGGGATTTCGTACGGGATTTCAATTTTGTACGGGATTTCGATTTCGTACGGGATTTTGTACGGGATTTAGATTTCGTACGGGATTTCGGACAGGATTTCGTACAGGATTTTGTACGGGATTTCGGACGCGATTTCGGACGGGATTTCGGACGGGATTTCGGACGGGATTTCGTACGGGATTTCGATTTCGTACGGGATTTCGATTTCGTACGGGATTTTGTACGGGATTTAGATTTCGTACGGGATTTCGGACAGGATTTCGTACAGGATTTTGTACGGGATTTCGTACAGGATTTCGGACGGGAATTCGGACGGGATCTCGGGCGGGATTTCGGACGGGATTTCGGACGGGATTTTGGATAGGATTTCGGACGGGATTTCGATTTCGTATGGGATTTCGTACGGGATTTCGATTTCGTACGGGATTTCGATTTTGTACAGTATTTCGGACTGGATTTCGTACAGGATTTCGTACGGGAATTCGGAAGGGATTTCGGACTGGTTTTTGGACGGGATTTCGGACGGGATTTAGATTTCGGACAGGATTTAGATTTCGGACGGGATTTCGTATGGGATTTCGATTTCATACGGGATTTCGTACGGGATTTCGGACGGGATTTCGGACGGGATTTCGGACGGGATTTCGGACAGGATTTCGGATGGGATTTCGATTTCGTACGGGATTTCGATTTCGTACGGGATTTCGGACGGGATTTCGATTTCGTACGGGATTTCGTACGGGATTTCAATTTTGTACGGGATTTCGATTTCGTACGGGATTTTGTACGGGATTTAGATTTCGTACGGGATTTCGGACAGGATTTCGTACAGGATTTTGTACGGGATTTCGGACGCGATTTCGGACGGGATTTCGGACGGGATTTCGGACGGGATTTCGTACGGGATTTCGATTTCGTACGGGATTTCGATTTCGTACGGGATTTTGTACGGGATTTAGATTTCGTACGGGATTTCGGACAGGATTTCGTACAGGATTTTGTACGGGATTTCGTACAGGATTTCGGACGGGAATTCGGACGGGATCTCGGGCGGGATTTCGGACGGGATTTCGGACGGGATTTTGGATAGGATTTCGGACGGGATTTCGATTTCGTATGGGATTTCGTACGGGATTTCGTACGGGAATTCGATTTTGTACGGGATTTTAGACGGGATTTCGGACGGGATTTCGGACGGGATTTCGGACGGGATTTCGGACGGGATTTCGGACGGCATTTTGGACGAGATTTCAGACGCGATTTCGGACTGGATCTCGGACGGGATTTCGGACGGGATTTCGGACGGGATTTAGATTTCGTACAGGATTTCGTACGGGATTTCGATTTCGTACGGGATTTCGTACGGGATTTCGTACAGGATTTCGATTTTGTACTGGATTTCGGACTGGATTTCGTACAGGATTTCGTACGGGATTTCGTACGGGATTTCGTACGGGATTTCGATTTCGTACGGGATTTCGTACGGGATTACGATTTTGTACAGGATTTCGGACTGGATTTCGTACGGGATTTCGTACGGGATTTCGTACGGGATTTCGGACGGGATTTCGGACGGGATTTCGGACAGGATTTCGGATGGGATTTCGATTTCGTACGGGATTTTGTACGGGATTTCTTACGGGATTTAGATTTTGTACGGGATTTCGGACTGGATTTCGTACAGGATTTCGTGAGGGATTTCGTAAGGGATTTCGTACGGGTTTTCGGACGGGTTTTCGGACGGGATTTCGGACGGGATTTAGATATCGGACGGGATTTAGATTTCGGACGGGATTTCGTACGGGATTTCGATTTTGTACGGGATTTCGGACGGGATTTCGGACGGGATTTCGGACGCGATTTCGGACGGGATTTCGGACGGGATTTCGTACGGGATTTCGTACAGGATTTCGATTTCGTACGGGATTTCGATTTCGTACGGGATTTCGATTTTGTACAGTATTTCGGACTGGATTTCGTACAGGATTTCGTACGGGAATTCGGAAGGGATTTCGGACTAATTTTTGGACGGGATTTCGGACGGGATTTAGATTTCGGACAGGATTTAGATTTCGGACGGGATTTCGTATGGGATTTCGATTTCATACGGGATTTCGTACGGGATTTCGGACGGGATTTCGGACGGGATTTCGGACGGGATTTCGGACAGGATTTCGGATGGGATTTCGATTTCGTACGGGATTTCGATTTCGTACGGGATTTCGGACGGGATTTCGATTTCGTACGGGATTTCGTACGGGATTTCAATTTTGTACGGGATTTCGATTTCGTACGGGATTTTGTACGGGATTTAGATTTCGTACGGGATTTCGGACAGGATTTCGTACAGGATTTTGTACGGGATTTCGGACGCGATTTCGGACGGGATTTCGGACGGGATTTCGGACGGGATTTCGTACGGGATTTCGATTTCGTACGGGATTTCGATTTCGTACGGGATTTTGTACGGGATTTAGATTTCGTACGGGATTTCGGACAGGATTTCGTACAGGATTTTGTACGGGATTTCGTACAGGATTTCGGACGGGAATTCGGACGGGATCTCGGGCGGGATTTCGGACGGGATTTCGGACGGGATTTTGGATAGGATTTCGGACGGGATTTCGATTTCGTATGGGATTTCGTACGGGATTTCGTACGGGAATTCGATTTTGTACGGGATTTTAGACGGGATTTCGGACGGGATTTCGGACGGGATTTCGGACGGGATTTCGGACGGGATTTCGGACGGCATTTTGGACGAGATTTCAGACGCGATTTCGGACTGGATCTCGGACGGGATTTCGGACGGGATTTCGGACGGGATTTAGATTTCGTACAGGATTTCGTACGGGATTTCGATTTCGTACGGGATTTCGTACGGGATTTCGTACAGGATTTCGATTTTGTACTGGATTTCGGACTGGATTTCGTACAGGATTTCGTACGGGATTTCGTACGGGATTTCGTACGGGATTTCGATTTCGTACGGGATTTCGTACGGGATTACGATTTTGTACAGGATTTCGGACTGGATTTCGTACGGGATTTCGTACGGGATTTCGTACGGGATTTCGGACGGGATTTCGGACGGGATTTCGGACAGGATTTCGGATGGGATTTCGATTTCGTACGGGATTTTGTACGGGATTTCTTACGGGATTTAGATTTTGTACGGGATTTCGGACTGGATTTCGTACAGGATTTCGTGAGGGATTTCGTAAGGGATTTCGTACGGGTTTTCGGACGGGTTTTCGGACGGGATTTCGGACGGGATTTAGATATCGGACGGGATTTAGATTTCGGACGGGATTTCGTACGGGATTTCGATTTTGTACGGGATTTCGGACGGGATTTCGGACGGGATTTCGGACGCGATTTCGGACGGGATTTCGGACGGGATTTCGGACGGGATTTCGTACGGGATTTCGGAAGGGATTTTGATTTCGTACGGGATTTCGATTTCGTACGGGATTTCGTACGGGATTACGATTTTGTACAGGATTTCGGACTGGATTTCGTACAGGATTTCGTACGGGATTTCGGAAGGGATTTCGGACTGGTTTTTGGACGGGATTTCGGACGGGATTTAGATTTCGGACGGGATTTAGATTTCGGACGGGATTTCGTATGGGATTTCGTACGGGATTTAGATTTCGTACGGGATTTCGTACGGGATTTCGATTTTGTACGGGATTTTGTACGGGATTTCGATTTTGTACGGGATTTCGGACGGGATTTCGGACGGGATTTCGGACGGGATTTCGGACGCGATTTCGGAAGGGATTTCGGACTGGTTTTTGGACGGGATTTCGGACGTGATTTAGATTTCGGACGGGATTTAGATTTCGTACGGGATTTCGTACGGGATTTCGTACGGGATTTCGATTTTGTACGGGAATTCAGACGGGATTTCGGACGGGATTTCGGACGGGATTTCGGACGGGATTTCGTACGGGATTTCGGACGGGATTTCGGACGGGATTTCGGACGGGATTTCGGACGTGATTTCGGACGGGATTTTGGACGAGATTTCAGACGGGATTTCGGACGGGATTTCGTACAAGATTTCGTACGGGAATTCGATTTTGTACGGGATTTTAGACGGGATTTCGGACGGGATTTCGGACGGGATTTCGGACGGGATTTCGGACGGGATTTCGGACGGCATTTTGGACGAGATTTCAGACGCGATTTCGGACTGGATCTCGGACGGGATTTCGGACGGGATTTCGGACGGGATTTAGATTTCGTACAGGATTTCGTACGGGATTTCGATTTCGTACGGGATTTCGTACGGGATTTCGTACAGGATTTCGATTTTGTACTGGATTTCGGACTGGATTTCGTACAGGATTTCGTACGGGATTTCGTACGGGATTTCGTACGGGATTTCGATTTCGTACGGGATTTCGTACGGGATTACGATTTTGTACAGGATTTCGGACTGGATTTCGTACGGGATTTCGTACGGGATTTCGTACGGGATTTCGGACGGGATTTCGGACGGGATTTCGGACAGGATTTCGGATGGGATTTCGATTTCGTACGGGATTTTGTACGGGATTTCTTACGGGATTTAGATTTTGTACGGGATTTCGGACTGGATTTCGTACAGGATTTCGTGAGGGATTTCGTAAGGGATTTCGTACGGGTTTTCGGACGGGTTTTCGGACGGGATTTCGGACGGGATTTAGATATCGGACGGGATTTAGATTTCGGACGGGATTTCGTACGGGATTTCGATTTTGTACGGGATTTCGGACGGGATTTCGGACGGGATTTCGGACGCGATTTCGGACGGGATTTCGGACGGGATTTCGGACGGGATTTCGTACGGGATTTCGGAAGGGATTTTGATTTCGTACGGGATTTCGATTTCGTACGGGATTTCGTACGGGATTACGATTTTGTACAGGATTTCGGACTGGATTTCGTACAGGATTTCGTACGGGATTTCGGAAGGGATTTCGGACTGGTTTTTGGACGGGATTTCGGACGGGATTTAGATTTCGGACGGGATTTAGATTTCGGACGGGATTTCGTATGGGATTTCGTACGGGATTTAGATTTCGTACGGGATTTCGTACGGGATTTCGATTTTGTACGGGATTTTGTACGGGATTTCGATTTTGTACGGGATTTCGGACGGGATTTCGGACGGGATTTTGGACGGGATTTCGGACGCGATTTCGGAAGGGATTTCGGACTGGTTTTTGGACGGGATTTCGGACGTGATTTAGATTTCGGACGGGATTTAGATTTCGTACGGGATTTCGTACGGGATTTCGTACGGGATTTCGATTTTGTACGGGAATTCAGACGGGATTTCGGACGGGATTTCGGACGGGATTTCGGACGGGATTTCGTACGGGATTTCGGACGGGATTTCGGACGGGATTTCGGACGGGATTTCGGACGTGATTTCGGACGGGATTTTGGACGAGATTTCAGACGGGATTTCGGACGGGATTTCGTACAAGATTTCGTACGGGATTTCGATTTCGTACGGGATTTCGATTTCGTACGGGATTTTTTACGGGATTTAGATTTCGTACGGGATTTCGGACAGGATTTTGTACAGGATTTTGTACGGGATTTCGTACAGGATTTCGGACGGGAATTCGGACGGGATCTCGGGCGGGATTTCGGACGGGATTTCGGACGGGATTTCGGATGGGATTTCGGACGGGATTTCGATTTCGTACGGGATTTCGTACGGGATTTCGTACGGGAATTCGATTTTGTACGGGATTTTAGACGGGATTTCGGACAGGATTTCGGACGGGATTTCGGACGGGATTTCGGACGGGATTTCGGACGGGATTTCGGACGGGTTTTCGGACGGGATTTCGGACGGGATTTTGGACGAGATTTCAGACGCGATTTCGGACTGGATCTCGGACAGGATTTTGGACGGGATTTCGGACGGGATTTCGATTTCGTACAGGATTTGGTACGGGATTTCGATTTCGTACGGGATTTCGTACGGGATTTCGTACAGGATTTCGATTTTGTACTGGATTTCGGACTGGATTTCGTACAGGATTTCGTACGGGATTTCGTACGGGATTTCGTACGGGATTTCGGACGGGATTTCGGACGGGATTTCGGACAGGATTTCGGATGGGATTTCGATTTCGTACGGGATTTTGTACGGGATTTCTTACGGGATTTAGATTTTGTACGGGATTTCGGACTGGATTTCGTACAGGATTTCGTGAGGGATTTCGTAAGGGATTTCGTACGGGTTTTCGGACGGGTTTTCGGACGGGATTTCGGACGGGATTTAGATATCGGACGGGATTTAGATTTCGGACGGGATTTCGTACAGGATTTCGATTTTGTACGGGATTTCGGACGGGATTTCGGACGGGATTTCGGACGCGATTTCGGACGGGATTTCGGACGGGATTTCGTACGGGATTTCGTACAGGATTTCGTACGGGATTTCGATTTCGTACGGGATTTCGATTTCGTACGGGATTTCGTACGGGATTACGATTTTGTACAGGATTTCGGACTGGATTTCGTACAGGATTTCGTACGGGATTTCGGAAGGGATTTCGGACTGGTTTTTGGACGGGATTTCGGACGGGATTTAGATTTCGGACGGGATTTAGATTTCGGACGGGATTTCGTATGGGATTTCGTACGGGATTTCGATTTCGTACGGGATTTCGTACGGGATTTCGATTTTGTACGGGATTTCGTACGGGATTTCGATTTTGTACGGGATTTCGGACGGGATTTCGGACGGGATTTCGGACGGGATTTCGGACGCGATTTCGGACGGGATTTCGGACGGGATTTCGTACGGGATTTCGGACGGGATTTCGGACGGGATTTCGGACGGGATTTCGGACGTGATTTCGGACGGGATTTTGGACGAGATTTCAGACGGGATTTCGGACGGGATTTCGTACGGGATTTCGTACGGGAATTCGATTTTGTACGGGATTTTAGACGGGATTTCGGACAGGATTTCGGACGGGATTTCGGACGGGATTTCGGACGGGATTTTGGACGAGATTTCAGACGCGATTTCGGACTGGATCTCGGACAGGATTTCGGACGGGATTTCGGACGGGATTTCGATTTCGTACAGGATTTGGTACGGGATTTCGATTTCGTACGGGATTTCGTACGGGATTTCGTACAGGATTTCGATTTTGTACTGGATTTCGGACTGGATTTCGTACAGGATTTCGTACGGGATTTCGTACGGGATTTCGTACGGGATTTCGGACGGGATTTCAGACGGGATTTCGGACAGGATTTCGGATGGGATTTCGATTTCGTACGGGATTTTGTACGGGATTTCTTACGGGATTTAGATTTTGTACGGGATTTCGGACTGGATTTCGTATGGGTTTTCGGACGGGTTTTCGGACGGGATTTCGGACGGGATTTAGATATCGGACGGGATTTAGATTTCGGACGGGATTTCGTACAGGATTTCGATTTTGTACGGGATTTCGGACGGGATTTCGGACGGGATTTCGGACGCGATTTCGGACGGGATTTCGGACGGGATTTCGTACGGGATTTCGTACAGGATTTCGTACGGGATTTCGATTTCGTACGGGATTTCGATTTCGTACGGGATTTCGTACGGGATTACGATTTTGTACAGGATTTCGGACTGGATTTCGTACAGGATTTCGTACGGGATTTCGGAAGGGATTTCGGACTGGTTTTTGGACGGGATTTCGGACGGGATTTAGATTTCGGACGGGATTTAGATTTCGGACGGGATTTCGTATGGGATTTCGTACGGGATTTCGATTTCGTACGGGATTTCGTACGGGATTTCGATTTTGTACGGGATTTCGTACGGGATTTCGATTTTGTACGGGATTTCGGACGGGATTTCGGACGGGATTTCGGACGCGATTTCGGACGGGATTTCGGACGGGATTTCGTACGGGATTTCGTACAGGATTTCGTACGGGATTTTGATTTCGTACGGGATTTCGATTTCGTACGGGATTTCGTACAGGATTTCGATTTTGTATGGGATTTCGGACGGGATTTTGGACGGGATTTCGGACGTGATTTCGGACGTGATTTCAGACGGGATTTCGGACGGGATTTCGTACGGGATTTCGTACAGGATTTCGATTTCGTACGGGATTTCGATTTCGTACGGGATTTCGTACGGGATTTTGATTTTGTACAGGATTTCGGACTGGATTTCGTACGGGATTTCGTTCGGGATTTCGGAAGGGATTTCGGACTGGTTTTTGGACGGGATTTCGGACGTGATTTAGATTTCGGACGGGATTTAGATTTCGTACGGGATTTCGTACGGGATTTCGTACGGGATTTCAATTTTGTACGGGAATTCAGACGGGATTTCGGACGGGATTTCGGACGGGATTTCGGACGGGATTTCGTACGGGATTTCGGACGGGATTTCGGACGGGATTTCGGACGGGATTTCGGACGGGATTTCGGACGGGATTTCGGACGGGATTTCGTACGGGATTTCGTACGGGATTTCGATTTCGTACGGGATTTCGATTTCGTACGGGATTTCGTACGGGATTTTAGATTTCGTACGGGATTTCGGACAGGATTTCGTACAGGATTTTGTACGGGATTTCGTACAGGATTTCGGACGGGAATTCGGACGGGATCTCGGGCGGGATTTCGGACGGGATTTCGGACGGGATTTCGGATGGGATTTCGGACGGGATTTCGATTTCGTACAGGATTTCGTACGGGATTTCGTACGGGAATTCGATTTTGTACGGGATTTCAGACGGGATTTCGGACGGGATTTCGGACGGGATTTCGGACGGGATTTCGGACGGGAATTCGGACGGGGTTTCGTACGGGATTTCGGACGGGATTTCGGACGGGATTTCGGACGGGATTTCGGACGGGATTTTGATCGAGATTTCAGACGGGATTTCGGACGGGATTTTGGACGAAATTTCAGACGCAATTTCGGACTGGATCTCGGACGGGATTTCGGACGGGATTTCGGACGGGATTTCGGACGGGATTTCGTACGGGATTTCGGACGGGATTTTGGACGGGATTTCAGACGTGATTTCGGACGGGATTTTGATCGAGATTTCAGACGGGATTTCGGACGGGATTTTGTACGGGATTTCGGACGGGATTTCGGACGGGATTTCGGACGTGATTTCGGACGGGATTTTGGACGAGATTTCAGACGGGATTTCGGACGGGATTTCGTACGGGATTTCGTACGGGATTTCGATTTCGTACGGGATTTCGATTTCGTACGGGATTTCGTACGGGATTTTAGATTTCGTACGGGATTTCGGACAGGATTTCGTACAGGATTTTGTACGGGATTTCGTACAGGATTTCGGACGGGAATTCGGACGGGATCTCGGGCGGGATTTCGGACGGGATTTCGGACGGGATTTCGGATGGGATTTCGGACGGGATTTCGATTTCGTACAGGATTTCGTACGGGATTTCGTACGGGAATTCGATTTTGTACGGGATTTCAGACGGGATTTCGGACGGGATTTCGGACGGGATTTCGGACGGGAATTCGGACGGGGTTTCGTACGGGATTTCGGACGGGATTTCGGACGGGATTTCGGACGGGATTTCGGACGGGATTTTGATCGAGATTTCAGACGGGATTTCGGACGGGATTTTGGACGAAATTTCAGACGCGATTTCGGACTGGATCTCGGACGGGATTTCGGACGGGATTTCGGACGGGATTTCGGACGGGATTTCGTACGGGATTTCGGACGGGATTTTGGACGGGATTTCGGACGTGATTTCGGACGGGATTTTGATCGAGATTTCAGACGGGATTTCGGACGGGATTTTGTACGGGATTTCGTACGGGATTTCGATTTCGTACGGGATTTCGTACAGGATTTCGATTTTGTACAGGATTTCGGACTGGATTTCGTACAGGATTTCGTACGGGATTTCGTACGGGATTTCGGACGGGATTTCGGACGGGATTTCGGACAGGATTTCGGATGGGATTTCGGATGGAATTTCGTATGGGATTTCGGACGGGATTTCGATTTCCTACGGGATTTCGTACGGGATTTCGATTTCGTACGGGATTTCGTATAGGATTTCGATTTTGTACGGGATTTCGGACTGGATTTCGTACAGGATTTCGTACGGGATTTCGTACGGGATTTCGTACGGGATTTCGGACGGGATTTCGGACGGGATTTCGGACAGGATTTCGGATGGGATTTCGGACGGAATTTCGTATGGGATTTCGGACGGGATTTCGATTTCCTACGGGATTTCGTACGGGATTTCGATTTTGTACGGGATTTCGGACTGGATTTCGTACAGGATTTCGATTTTGTACGGGATTTCGTACGGGATTTCGATTTCGTACGGGATTTCGTACCGGATTTCGATTTTGTACGGGATTTCGGACGGGATTTCGGACGGGATTTCGGACGAGATTTCGGACGCGATTTCGGACGGGATTTCGGACGGGATTTCGTACGGGATTTCGTACAGGATTTCGATTTCGTACGGGATTTCGATTTCGTACGGGATTTCGATTTTGTACAGTATTTCGGACTGGATTTCGTACAGGATTTCGTACGGGAATTCGGAAGGGATTTCGGACTGGTTTTTGGACGGGATTTCGGACGGGATTTAGATTTCGGACAGGATTTAGATTTCGGACGGGATTTCGTATGGGATTTCGATTTCATATGGGATTTCGTACGGGATTTCGGACGGGATTTCGGACGGGATTTCGGACAGGATTTCGGATGGGATTTCGATTTCGTACGGGATTTCGATTTCGTACGGGATTTCGGACGGGATTTCGATTTCGTACGGGATTTCGTACGGGATTTCGATTTTGTACGGGATTTCGATTTCGTACGGGATTTTGTACGGGATTTAGATTTCGTACGGGATTTCGGACAGGATTTCGGACGTGATTTCGGACGGGATTTTGGACGAGATTTCAGACGGGATTTCGGACGGGATTTCGTACGGGATTTCGTACGGGATTTCGATTTCGTACGGGATTTCGATTTCGTACGGGATTTCGTACGGGATTGTAGATTTCGTACGGGATTTCGGACAGGATTTCGTACAGGATTTTGTACGGGATTTCGTACAGGATTTCGGACGGGAATTCGGACGGGATCTCGGGCGGGATTTCGGACGGGATTTCGGACGGGATTTCGGATGGGATTTCGGACGGGATTTCGATTTCGTACAGGATTTCGTACGGGATTTCGTACGGGAATTCGATTTTGTACGGGATTTCAGACGGGATTTCGGACGGGATTTCGGACGGGATTTCGGACGGGAATTCGGACGGGGTTTCGTACGGGATTTCGGACGGGATTTCGGACGGGATTTCGGACGGGATTTCGGACGGGATTTTGATCGAGATTTCAGACGGGATTTCGGACGGGATTTTGGACGAAATTTCAGACGCGATTTCGGACTGGATCTCGGACGGGATTTCGGACGGGATTTCGGACGGGATTTCGGACGGGATTTCGTACGGGATTTCGGACGGGATTTTGGACGGGATTTCGGACGTGATTTCGGACGGGATTTTGATCGAGATTTCAGACGGGATTTCGAACGGGATTTTGTACGGGATTTCGTACGGGATTTCGATTTCGTACGGGATTTCGTACAGGATTTCGATTTTGTACAGGATTTCGGACTGGATTTCGTACAGGATTTCGTACGGGATTTCGTACGGGATTTCGGACGGGATTTCGGACGGGATTTCGGACAGGATTTCGGATGGGATTTCGGATGGAATTTCGTATGGGATTTCGGACGGGATTTCGATTTCCTACGGGATTTCGTACGGGATTTCGATTTCGTACGGGATTTCGTATAGGATTTCGATTTTGTACGGGATTTCGGACTGGATTTCGTACAGGATTTCGTACGGGATTTCGTACGGGATTTCGTACGGGATTTCGGACGGGATTTCGGA
Source organism: Lethenteron reissneri (assembly GCF_015708825.2). Lineage (NCBI taxonomy): Eukaryota > Metazoa > Chordata > Hyperoartia > Petromyzontiformes > Petromyzontidae > Lethenteron > Lethenteron reissneri. The sequence goes on from NW_026891718.1 coordinate 25,258, forward strand.
CGGGATTTCGGACAGGATTTCGGATGGGATTTCGGACGGAATTTCGTATGGGATTTCGGACGGGATTTCGATTTCCTACGGGATTTCGTACGGGATTTCGATTTTGTACGGGATTTCGGACTGGATTTCGTACAGGATTTCGATTTTGTACGGGATTTCGTACGGGATTTCGATTTCGTACGGGATTTCGTACCGGATTTCGATTTTGTACGGGATTTCGGACGGGATTTCGGACGGGATTTCGGACGAGATTTCGGACGCGATTTCGGACGGGATTTCGGACGGGATTTCGTACGGGATTTCGTACAGGATTTCGATTTCGTACGGGATTTCGATTTCGTACGGGATTTCGATTTTGTACAGTATTTCGGACTGGATTTCGTACAGGATTTCGTACGGGAATTCGGAAGGGATTTCGGACTGGTTTTTGGACGGGATTTCGGACGGGATTTAGATTTCGGACAGGATTTAGATTTCGGACGGGATTTCGTATGGGATTTCGATTTCATATGGGATTTCGTACGGGATTTCGGACGGGATTTCGGACGGGATTTCGGACAGGATTTCGGATGGGATTTCGATTTCGTACGGGATTTCGATTTCGTACGGGATTTCGGACGGGATTTCGATTTCGTACGGGATTTCGTACGGGATTTCGATTTTGTACGGGATTTCGATTTCGTACGGGATTTTGTACGGGATTTAGATTTCGTACGGGATTTCGGACAGGATTTCGTACAGGATTTTGTACGGGATTTCGGACGCGATTTCGGACGGGATTTCGGACGGGATTTCGGACGGGATTTCGTACGGGATTTCGATTTCGTACGGGATTTCGATTTCGTACGGGATTTTGTACGGGATTTAGATTTCGTACGGGATTTCGGACAGGATTTCGTACAGGATTTTGTACGGGATTTCGTACAGGATTTCGGACGGGAATTCGGACGGGATCTCGGGCGGGATTTCGGACGGGATTTCGGACGGGATTTTGGATAGGATTTCGGACGGGATTTCGATTTCGTATGGGATTTCGTACGGGATTTCGTACGGGAATTCGATTTTGTACGGGATTTTAGACTGGATTTCGGACGGGATTTCGGACGGGATTTCGGACGGGATTTCGGACGGGATTTCGGACGGCATTTTGGACGAGATTTCAGACGCGATTTCGGACTGGATCTCGGACGGGATTTCGGACGGGATTTCGGACGGGATTTAGATTTCGTACAGGATTTCGTACGGGATTTCGATTTCGTACGGGATTTCGTACGGGATTTCGTACAGGATTTCGATTTTGTACTGGATTTCAGACTGGATTTCGTACAGGATTTCGTACGGGATTTCGTACGGGATTTCGTACGGGATTTCGATTTCGTACGGGATTTCGTACGGGATTACGATTTTGTACAGGATTTCGGACTGGATTTCGTACGGGATTTCGTTCGGGATTTCGTACGGGATTTCGGACGGGATTTCGGACGGGATTTCGGACAGGATTTCGGATGGGATTTCGATTTCGTACGGGATTTTGTACGGGATTTCTTACGGGATTTAGATTTTGTACGGGATTTCGGACTGGATTTCGTACAGGATTTCGTGAGGGATTTCGTAAGGGATTTCGTACGGGTTTTCGGACGGGTTTTCGGACGGGATTTCGGACGGGATTTAGATATCGGACGGGATTTAGATTTCGGACGGGATTTCGTACGGGATTTCGATTTTGTACGGGATTTCGGACGCGATTTCGGACGGGATTTCGGACGCGATTTCGGACGGGATTTCGGACGGGATTTCGTACGGGATTTCGTACAGGATTTCGTACCGGATTTCGATTTCGTACGGGATTTCGATTTCGTACGGGATTTCGTACGGGATTACGATTTTGTACAGGATTTCGGACTGGATTTCGTACAGGATTTCGTACGGGATTTCGGAAGGGATTTCGGACTGGTTTTTGGACGGGATTTCGGACGGTATTTAGATTTCGGACGGGATTTAGATTTCGGACGGGATTTCGTATGGGATTTCGTACGGGATTTCGATTTCGTACGGGATTTCGTACGGGATTTCGATTTTGTACGGGATTTCGATTTTGTACGGGATTTCGGACGGGATTTCGGACGGGATTTCGGACGGGATTTCGGACGCGATTTCGGACGGGATTTCGGACGGGATTTCTTACGGGATTTCGTACAGGATTTCGTACGGGATTTTGATTTCGTACGGGATTTCGATTTCGTACGGGATTTCGTACAGGATTTCGATTTTGTACGGGATTTCGGACGGGATTTTGGACAGGATTTCGGACGTGATTTCGGACGTGATTTCGGACGGGATTTCGGACGGGATTTCGTACGGGATTTCGTACGGGATTTCGATTTCGTACGGGATTTCGATTTCGTACGGGATTTCGTACGGGATTTCGATTTTGTACAGGATTTCGGACTGGATTTCGTACGGGATTTCGTTCGGGATTTCGGAAGGGATTTCGGACTGGTTTTTGGACGGGATTTCGGACGTGATTTAGATTTCGGACGGGATTTAGATTTCGTACGGGATTTCGTACGGGATTTCGTACGGGATTTCGATTTTGTACGGGAATTCAGACGGGATTTCGGACGGGATTTCGGACGGGATTTCGGACGGGATTTCGTACGGGATTTCGGACGGGATTTCGGACGGGATTTCGGACGGGATTTCGGACGTGATTTCGGACGGGATTTTGGACGAGATTTCAGACGGGATTTCGGACGGGATTTCGATTTCGTACGGGATTTCGATTTCGTACGGGATTTCGTACGGGATTTCGATTTTGTACAGGATTTCGGACTGGATTTCGTACGGGATTTCGTTCGGGATTTCGGAAGGGATTTCGGACTGGTTTTTGGATGGGATTTCGGACGTGATTTAGATTTCGGACGGGATTTAGATTTCGTACGGGATTTTGTACGGGATTTCGTACGGGATTTCGATTTTGTACGGGATTTCAGACGGGATTTCGGACGGGATTTCGGACGGGATTTCGGACGGGATTTCGTACGGGATTTCGGACGGGATTTCGGACGAGATTTCGGACGTGATTTCGGACGGGATTTCGGACGGGATTTCGGACAGGATTTCGGATGGGATTTCGGACGGAATTTCGTATGGGATTTCGGACGGGATTTCGATTTCCTACGGGATTTCGTACGGGATTTCGATTTCGTACGTGATTTCGTATAGGATTTCGATTTTGTACGGGATTTCGGACTGGATTTCGTACAGGATTTCGATTTTGTACGGGATTTCGGACTGGATTTCGTACAGGATTTCGATTTTGTACGGGATTTCGTACGGGATTTCGATTTCGTACGGGATTTCGTACCGGATTTCGATTTTGTACGGGATTTCGGACGGGATTTCGGACGGGATTTCGGACGAGATTTCGGACGCGATTTCGGACGGGATTTCGGACGGGATTTCGTACGGGATTTCGTACAGGATTTCGATTTCGTACGGGATTTCGATTTCGTACGGCATTTCGATTTTGTACAGTATTTCGGACTGGATTTCGTACAGGATTTCGTACGGGAATTCGGAAGGGATTTCGGACTGGTTTTTGGACGGGATTTCGGACGGGATTTAGATTTCGGACAGGATTTAGATTTCGGACGGGATTTCGTATGGGATTTCGATTTCATACGGGATTTCGTACGGGATTTCGGACGGGATTTCGGACAGGATTTCGGACAGGATTTCGGATGGGATTTCGATTTCGTACGGGATTTCGATTTCGTACGGGATTTCGGACGGGATTTCGATTTCGTACGGGATTTCGTACGGGATTTCGATTTTGTACGGGATTTCGATTTCGTACGGGATTTTGTACGGGATTTCGATTTCGTACGGGATTTCGATTTCGTACGGGATTTCGGACGGGATTTCGATTTCGTACGGGATTTCGTACGGGATTTCGATTTTGTACGGGATTTCGATTTCGTACGGGATTTTGTACGGGATTTAGATTTCGTACGGGATTTCGGACAGGATTTCGTACAGGATTTTGTACGGGATTTCGGACGCGATTTCGGACGGGATTTCGGACGGGATTTCGGACGGGATTTCGTACGGGATTTCGATTTCGTACGGGATTTCGATTTCGTACGGGATTTTGTACGGGATTTAGATTTCGTACGGGATTTCGGACAGGATTTCGTACAGGATTTTGTACGGGATTTCGTACAGGATTTCGGACGGGAATTCGGACGGGATCTCGGGCGGGATTTCGGACGGGATTTCGGACGGGATTTTGGATAGGATTTCGGACGGGATTTCGATTTCGTATGGGATTTCGTACGGGATTTCGTACGGGAATTCGATTTTGTACGGGATTTTAGACGGGATTTCGGACGGGATTTCGGACGGGATTTCGGACGGGATTTCGGACGGGATTTCGGACGGCATTTTGGACGAGATTTCAGACGCGATTTCGGACTGGATCTCGGACGGGATTTCGGACGGGATTTCGGACGGGATTTAGATTTCGTACAGGATTTCGTACGGGATTTCGATTTCGTACGGGATTTCGTACGGGATTTCGTACAGGATTTCGATTTTGTACTGGATTTCGGACTGGATTTCGTACAGGATTTCGTACGGGATTTCGTACGGGATTTCGTACGGGATTTCGATTTCGTACGGGATTTCGTACGGGATTACGATTTTGTACAGGATTTCGGACTGGATTTCGTACGGGATTTCGTACGGGATTTCGTACGGGATTTCGGACGGGATTTCGGACGGGATTTCGGACAGGATTTCGGATGGGATTTCGATTTCGTACGGGATTTTGTACGGGATTTCTTACGGGATTTAGATTTTGTACGGGATTTCGGACTGGATTTCGTACAGGATTTCGTGAGGGATTTCGTAAGGGATTTCGTACGGGTTTTCGGACGGGTTTTCGGACGGGATTTCGGACGGGATTTAGATATCGGACGGGATTTAGATTTCGGACGGGATTTCGTACGGGATTTCGATTTTGTACGGGATTTCGGACGGGATTTCGGACGGGATTTCGGACGCGATTTCGGACGGGATTTCGGACGGGATTTCGTACGGGATTTCGTACAGGATTTCGTACCGGATTTCGATTTCGTACGGGATTTCGATTTCGTACGGGATTTCGTACGGGATTACGATTTTGTACAGGATTTCGGACTGGATTTCGTACAGGATTTCGTACGGGATTTCGGAAGGGATTTCGGACTGGTTTTTGGACGGGATTTCGGACGGGATTTAGATTTCGGACGGGATTTAGATTTCGGACGGGATTTCGTATGGGATTTCGTACGGGATTTCGATTTCGTACGGGATTTCGTACGGGATTTCGATTTTGTACGGGATTTCGTACGGGATTTCGATTTTGTACGGGATTTCGGACGGGATTTCGGACGGGATTTTGGACGGGATTTCGGACGCGATTTCGGACGGGATTTTGGACGGGATTTCGTACGGGATTTCGTACAGGATTTCGTACGGGATTTTGATTTCGTACGGGATTTCGATTTCGTACGGGATTTCGTACAGGATTTCGATTTTGTACGGGATTTCGGACGGGATTTTGGACGGGATTTCGGACGTGATTTCGGACGTGATTTCGGACGGGATTTCGGACGGGATTTCGTACGGGATTTCGTACGGGATTTCGATTTCGTACGGGATTTCGATTTCGTACGGGATTTCGTACGGGATTTCGATTTTGTACAGGATTTCGGACTGGATTTCGTACGGGATTTCGTTCGGGATTTCGGAAGGGATTTCGGACTGGTTTTTGGACGGGATTTCGGACGTGATTTAGATTTCGGACGGGATTTAGATTTCGTACGGGATTTCGTACGGGATTTCGTACGGGATTTCGATTTTGTACGGGAATTCAGACGGGATTTCGGACGGGATTTCGGACGGGATTTCGGACGGGATTTCGTACGGGATTTCGGACGGGATTTCGGACGGGATTTCGGACGGGATTTCGGACGTGATTTCGGACGGGATTTTGGACGAGATTTCAGACGGGATTTCGGACGGGATTTCGATTTCGTACGGGATTTCGATTTCGTACGGGATTTCGTACGGGATTTCGATTTTGTACAGGATTTCGGACTGGATTTCGTACGGGATTTCGTTCGGGATTTCGGAAGGGATTTCGGACTGGTTTTTGGACGGGATTTCGGACGTGATTTAGATTTCGGACGGGATTTAGATTTTGTACGGGATTTTGTACGGGATTTCGTACGGGATTTCGATTTTGTACGGGATTTCAAACGGGATTTCGGACGGGATTTCGGACGGGATTTCGGACGGGATTTCGTACGGGATTTCGGACGGGATTTCGGACGGGATTTCGGACGTGATTTCGGACGGGATTTCGGACGGGATTTCGGACAGGATTTCGGATGGGATTTCGGACGGAATTTCGTATGGGATTTCGGACGGGATTTCGATTTCCTACGGGATTTCGTACGGGATTTCGATTTCGTACGGGATTTCGTATAGGATTTCGATTTTGTACGGGATTTCGGACTGGATTTCGTACAGGATTTCGATTTTGTACGGGATTTCGGACTGGATTTCGTACAGGATTTCGATTTTGTACGGGATTTCGTACGGGATTTCGATTTCGTGCGGGATTTCGTACCGGATTTCGATTTTGTACGGGATTTCGGACTGGATTTCGGACGGGATTTCGGACGAGATTTCGGACGCGATTTCGGACGGGATTTCGGACGGGATTTCGTACGGGATTTCGTACAGGATTTCGATTTCGTACGGGATTTCGATTTCGTACGGGATTTCGATTTTGTACAGTATTTCGGACTGGATTTCGTACAGGATTTCGTACGGGAATTCGGAAGGGATTTCGGACTGGTTTTTGGACGGGATTTCGGACGGGATTTAGATTTCGGACAGGATTTAGATTTCGGACGGGATTTCGTATGGGATTTCGATTTCATACGGGATTTCGTACGGGATTTCGGACGGGATTTCGGACGGGATTTCGGACAGGATTTCGGATGGGATTTCGATTTCGTACGGGATTTCGATTTCGTACGGGATTTCGGACGGGATTTCGATTTCGTACGGGATTTCGTACGGGATTTCGATTTTGTACGGGATTTCGATTTCGTACGGGATTTTGTACGGGATTTAGATTTCGTACGGGATTTCGGACAGGATTTCGTACAGGATTTTGTACGGGATTTCGGACGGGATTTCGTACGGGATTTCGATTTCGTACGGGATTTCGATTTCGTACCGGATTTTGTACGGGATTTAGATTTCGTACGGGATTTCGGACAGGATTTCGTACAGGATTTTGTACGGGATTTCGTACAGGATTTCGGACGGGAATTCGGACGGGATCTCGGGCGGGATTTCGGACGGGATTTCGGACGGGATTTTGGATAGGATTTCGGACGGGATTTCGATTTCGTATGGGATTTCGTACGGGATTTCGTACGGGAATTCGATTTTGTACGGGATTTTAGACGGGATTTCGGACGGGATTTCCGACGGGATTTCGGACGGGATTTCGGACGGGATTTCGGACGGCATTTTGGACGAGATTTCAGACGCGATTTCGGACTGGATCTCGGACGGGATTTCGGACGGGATTTAGATTTCGTACAGGATTTCGTACGGGATTTCGATTTCGTACGGGATTTCGTACGGGATTTCGTACAGGATTTCGATTTTGTACTGGATTTCGGACTGGATTTCGTACAGGATTTCGTACGGGATTTCGTACGGGATTTTGTACGGGATTTCGGACGGGATTTCGGACGGGATTTAGGACAGGATTTCGGATGGGATTTCGATTTCGTACGGGATTTTGTACGGGATTTCTTACGGGATTTAGATTTTGTACGGGATTTCGGACTGGATTTCGTACAGGATTTCGTGAGGGATTTCGTAAGGGATTTCGTACGGGTTTTCGGACGGGTTTTCGGACGGGATTTCGGTTGGGATTTAGATATCGGACGGGATTTAGATTTCGGACGGGATTTCGTATGGGATTTCGTACGGGATTTCGATTTCGTACGGGATTTCGACGGGATTTCGATTTTGTACGGGATTTCGTACGGGATTTCGATTTTGTACGGGATTTCGGACGGTATTTCGGACGGGATTTCGGACGGGATTTCGGACGCGATTTCGGACGGGATTTCGGACGGGATTTTGTACGGGATTTCGTACAGGATTTCGTACGGGATTTCGATTTCGTACGGGATTTAGATTTCGTACGGGATTTCGTACAGGATTACGATTTTGTACAGGATTTCGGACTGGATTTCGTACAGGATTTTGTACGGGATTTCGGAAGGGATTTTGGACTGGTTTTGGACGGGATTTCGGACGGGATTTAGATTTCGGACGGGATTTAGATTTCGGACGGGATTTCGTATGGGATTTCGTACGGGATTTCGATTTCGTACGGGATGTCGTACGGGATTTTGATTTCGTACGGGATTTCGTACAGGATTTCGATTTTGAACGGGATTTCGGACGGGATTTTGGACGGGATTTCGGACGGGATTTCGGACGTGATTTCGGACGGGATTTCGGACGGGATTTCGTACGGGATTTCGTACGGGATTTCGATTTCGTACAGGATTTCGATTTCGTACGGGATTTCGTACGGGATTTCGATTTTGTACAGGATTTCGGACTGGATTTCGTACGGGATTTCGTTCGGGATTTCGGAAGGGATTTCGGACTGGTTTTTGGACGGGATTTCGGACGTGATTTAGATTTCGGACGGGATTTAGATTTCGTACGGGATTTTGTACGGGATTTCGTACGGGATTTCGATTTTGTACGGGATTTCAGACGGGATTTCGGACGGGATTTCGGACGGGATTTCGGACGGGATTTCGTACGGGATTTCGGACGGGATTTCGGACGGGATTTCGGACGTGATTTCGGACGGGATTTTGGACGAGATTTCAGACGGGATTTCGGACGGGATTTCGTATGGGATTTCGATTTCGTACGGGATTTCGATTTCGTACGGGATTTTAGATTTCGTACGGGATTTCGGACGGGATTTCGGACGGGATTTCGTACGGGATTTCGGACGGGATTTCGGACGGGAATTCGGACGGGATCTCGGGCGGGATTTCGATTTCGTACAGGATTTCGTACGGGATTTCGTACGGGAATTCGATTTTGTACGGGATTTCAGACGGGATTTCGGACGGGATTTCGGACGGGATTTCGGACGGGATTTCGGACGGGGTTTCGTACGGGATTTCGGACGGGATTTCGGACGGGATTTCGGACGGGATTTCGGACGGGATTTTGGACGAAATTTCAGACGCGATTTCGGACTGGATCTCGGACGGGATTTCGGACGGGATTTCGGACGGGATTTCGGACGGGATTTCGGACGGGATTTCGGACGTGATTTCGGACGGGATTTTGATCGAGATTTCAGACGGGATTTGGGATGGGATTTTGTACGGGATTTCGTACGGGATTTCGATTTCGTACGGGATTTCATACGGGATTTTAGATTTCGTACGGGATTTCGGACAGGATTTCGTACAGGATTTTGTACGGGATTTCGTACAGGATTTCGGACGAGAATTCGGACGGGATCTCGGGCGGGATTTCGGACGGGATTTCGGACGGGATTTCGGATGGGATTTCGGACGGGATTTCGATTTCATACAGGATTTCGTACGGGATTTCGTACGGGAATTCGATTTTGTACGGGATTTCAGACGGGATTTCGGACGGGATTTCGGACGGGATTTCGGACGGGATTTCGGACGGGATTTCGTACGGGATTTCGGACGGGATTTCGGACGGGATTTCGGACGGGATTTTGGACGAAATTTCAGACGCGATTTCGGACTGGATCTCGGACGGGATTTCGGACGGGATTTCGGACGGGATTTCGGACGGGATTTTGTACGGGATTTCGGACGGGATTTCGGACGGGATTTCGGACGGGATTTCGGACGTGATTTCGGACGGGATTTTGGACGAGATTTCAGACGGGATTTCGGACCGGATTTCGTACGGGATTTCGTACGGGATTTCGATTTCGTACGGGATTTCGATTTCGTACGGGATTTCGATTTTGTACGGGATTTCGTACGGGATTTAGATTTCGTACGGGATTTCGTACGGGATTTCGTACAGGATTTCGATTTTGTATGGGATTTCGGACTGGATTTTGTACAGGATTTCGTACGGGATTTCGTACGGGATTTTGTACGGCATTTCGGACTGGATTTCGGACAGGATTTCGGACAGGATTTCGGATGGGATTTCGATTTCATACGGGATTTTGTACGGGATTTCTTACGGGATTTAGATTTTGTACGGGATTTCGGACTGGATTTCGTACAGGATTTCGTGAGGGATTTCGTAAGGGATTTCGTACGGGTTTTCGGACGGGGTTTCGTACGGGATTTCGGACGGGATTTCGGACGGGATTTCGGACGGGATTTCGGACGGGATTTTGGACGAAATTTCAGACGCGATTTCGGACTGGATCTCGGACGGGATTTCGGACGGGATTTCGGACGGGATTTCGATTTCGTACAGGATTTCGTACGGGATTTCGTACGGGAATTCGATTTTGTACGGGATTTCAGACGGGATTTCGGACGGGATTTCGGACGGGATTTCGGACGGGATTTCGGACGGGGTTTCGTACGGGATTTCGGACGGGATTTCGGACGGGATTTCGGACGGGATTTCGGACGGGATTTTGGACGAAATTTCAGACGCGATTTCGGACTGGATCTCGGACGGGATTTCGGACGGGATTTCGGACGGGATTTCGGACGGGATTTCGTACGGGATTTCGGACGGGATTTCGGACGGGATTTCGTACGGGATTTCGGACGGGATTTCGATTTCGTACAGGATTTCGTACGGGATTTCGTACGGGAATTCGATTTTGTACGGGATTTCAGACGGGATTTCGGACGGGATTTCGGACGGGATTTCGGACGGGATTTCGGACGGGGTTTCGTACGGGATTTCGGACGGGATTTCGTACGGGATTTCGGACGGGATTTCGGACGGGATTTCGGACGGGATTTCGGACGGGGTTTCGTACGGGATTTCGGACGGGATTTCGGACGGGGTTTCGTACGGGATTTCGGACGGGATTTCGTACGGGATTTCGGACGGGATTTCGTACGGGATTTCAGACGGGATTTCGGACGGGATTTCGGACGGGATTTCGGACGGGATTTCAGACGGGATTTCGGACGGGATTTCGGACGGGATTTCGGACGGGATTTCGGACGGGATTTCGGACGGGATTTCGTACGGGATTTCGGACGGGATTTCGGACGGGATTTCGGACGGGATTTCGGACGTGATTTCGGACGGGATTTTGGACGAGATTTCAGACGGGATTTCGGACGGGATTTCGTACGGGATTTCGTACGGGATTTCGATTTCGTACGGGATTTCGTACGGGATTTAGATTTCGTACAGGATTTCGTACGGGATTTCGTACAGGATTTCGATTTTGTATGGGATTTCGGACTGGATTGTGTACAGGATTTCGTACGGGATTTCGTACGGGATTTTGTACGGCATTTCGGACTGGATTTCGGACGGGATTTCGGACGGGATTTCGATTTCGTACAGGATTTCGTACGGGATTTCGTACGGGAATTCGATTTTGTACGGGATTTCAGACGGGATTTCGGACGGGATTTCGGACGGGATTTCGGACGGGATTTCGGACGGGGTTTCGTACGGGATTTCGGACGGGATTTCGGACGGGATTTCGGACGGGATTTTGGACGAAATTTCAGACGCGATTTCGGACTGGATCTCGGACGGGATTTCGGACGGGATTTCGGACGGGATTTCGGACGGGATTTCGGACGGGATTTCGGACGGGATTTCGGACGTGATTTCGGACGGGATTTTGATCGAGATTTCAGACGGGATTTCGGACGGGATTTTGTACGGGATTTCGTACGGGATTTCGATTTCGTACGGGATTTCGTACAGGATTTCGATTTTGTACGGGATTTCGGACTGGATTTCGTACAGGATTTCGTACGGGATTTCGTACGGGATTTCGTACGGAATTTCGGACGGGATTTCGGACGGGATTTCGGACAGGATTTCGAATGGGATTTCGGACGGAATTTCGTATGGGATTTCGATTTCCTACGGGATTTCGTACGGGATTTCGATTTCGTACGGGATTTCGTATAGGATTTCGATTTTGTACGGGATTTCGGACTGGATTTCGTACAGGATTTCGTACGGGATTTCGTACGGGATTTCGGACGGGATTTCGGACAGGATTTCGGACAGGATTTCGGATGGGATTTCGATTTCTTACGGGATTTAGATTTTGTACGGGATTTCGGACTGGATTTCGTACAGGATTTCGTGCGGGATTTCGTAAGGGATTTCGTATGGGTTTTCGGACGAGATTTCGGACGGGATTTCGGACGGGATTTCGGCCGGGATTTCGGACGGGATTTTGGACGAGATTTCAGACGCGATTTCGGACTGGATCTCGGACGGGATTTCGGACGGGATTTCGGACGGGATTTCGATTTCGTACAGGATTTCGTACGGGATTTCGATTTCGTACGGGATTTCGTACGGAATTTCGTACGGGATTTCGTACGGGATTTCGATTTCATACGGGATTTCGATTTCGTACGGGATTTCGTACAGGATTTCGGACGGGATTTCGGACGGGATTTTGGATGGGATTTCGGACTGGATTTCGTACAGGATTTCGTACGGGATTTCGTACAGGATTTTGGACGGGATTTCGGACGGGATTTCGGACTGGATTTCGTACAGGATTTCGTACGGGATGTCGTACAGGATTTTGGACGGGATTTCGGATGGGATTTCGGACGGAATTTCGATTTCGTACAGGATTTCGTACGGGATTTCGATTTTGTACGGGATTTCGTACGGGATTTCGTACAGGATTTCGATTTTGTACTGGATTTCAGACTGGATTTCATACAGGATTTCGGACTGGATGTCGTACAGGATTTTGGACGGGATTTCGGACGGGATTTCGATTTCGTACAGGATTTCGTACGGGATTTCGTACGGGATTTCGTACGGGAATTCGATTTTGTACGGGATTTCAGACGGGATTTCGGACGGGATTTCGGACGGGATTTCGGACGGGATTTCGGACGGGGTTTCGTACGGGATTTCGGACGGGATTTCGGACGGGATTTCGGACGGGATTTCGGACGGGATTTTGGACGAAATTTCAGACGCGATTTCGGACTGGATCTCGGACGGGATTTCGGACGGGATTTCGGACGGGATTTCGATTTCGTACAGGATTTCGTACGGGATTTCGTACGGGAATTCGATTTTGTACGGGATTTCAGACGGGATTTCGGACGGGATTTCGGACGGGATTTCGGACGGGATTTCGGACGGGGTTTCGTACGGGATTTCGGACGGGATTTCGGACGGGATTTCGGACGGGATTTTGGACGAAATTTCAGACGCGATTTCGGACTGGATCTCGGACGGGATTTCGGACGGGATTTCGGACGGGATTTCGGACGGGATTTCGTACGGGATTTCGGACGGGATTTCGGACGGGATTTCGTACGGGATTTCGGACGGGATTTCGATTTCGTACAGGATTTCGTACGGGATTTCGTACGGGAATTCGATTTTGTACGGGATTTCAGACGGGATTTCGGACGGGATTTCGGACGGGATTTCGGACGGGATTTCGGACGGGGTTTCGTACGGGATTTCGGACGGGATTTCGTACGGGATTTCGGACGGGATTTCGGACGGGATTTCGGACGGGATTTCGGACGGGGTTTCGTACGGGATTTCGGACGGGATTTCGGACGGGGTTTCGTACGGGATTTCGGACGGGATTTCGTACGGGATTTCGGACGGGATTTCGTACGGGATTTCAGACGGGATTTCGGACGGGATTTCGGACGGGATTTCGGACGGGATTTCAGACGGGATTTCGGACGGGATTTCGGACGGGATTTCGGACGGGATTTCGGACGGGATTTCGGACGGGATTTCGTACGGGATTTCGGACGGGATTTCGGACGGGATTTCGGACGGGATTTCGGACGTGATTTCGGACGGGATTTTGGACGAGATTTCAGACGGGATTTCGGACGGGATTTCGTACGGGATTTCGTACGGGATTTCGATTTCGTACGGGATTTCGTACGGGATTTAGATTTCGTACAGGATTTCGTACGGGATTTCGTACAGGATTTCGATTTTGTATGGGATTTCGGACTGGATTGTGTACAGGATTTCGTACGGGATTTCGTACGGGATTTTGTACGGCATTTCGGACTGGATTTCGGACGGGATTTCGGACGGGATTTCGATTTCGTACAGGATTTCGTACGGGATTTCGTACGGGAATTCGATTTTGTACGGGATTTCAGACGGGATTTCGGACGGGATTTCGGACGGGATTTCGGACGGGATTTCGGACGGGGTTTCGTACGGGATTTCGGACGGGATTTCGGACGGGATTTCGGACGGGATTTTGGACGAAATTTCAGACGCGATTTCGGACTGGATCTCGGACGGGATTTCGGACGGGATTTCGGACGGGATTTCGGACGGGATTTCGGACGGGATTTCGGACGGGATTTCGGACGTGATTTCGGACGGGATTTTGATCGAGATTTCAGACGGGATTTCGGACGGGATTTTGTACGGGATTTCGTACGGGATTTCGATTTCGTACGGGATTTCGTACAGGATTTCGATTTTGTACGGGATTTCGGACTGGATTTCGTACAGGATTTCGTACGGGATTTCGTACGGGATTTCGTACGGGATTTCGGACGGGATTTCGGACGGGATTTCGGACAGGATTTCGAATGGGATTTCGGACGGAATTTCGTATGGGATTTCGATTTCCTACGGGATTTCGTACGGGATTTCGATTTCGTACGGGATTTCGTATAGGATTTCGATTTTGTACGGGATTTCGGACTGGATTTCGTACAGGATTTCGTACGGGATTTCGTACGGGATTTCGGACGGGATTTCGGACAGGATTTCGGACAGGATTTCGGATGGGATTTCGATTTCTTACGGGATTTAGATTTTGTACGGGATTTCGGACTGGATTTCGTACAGGATTTCGTGCGGGATTTCGTAAGGGATTTCGTATGGGTTTTCGGACGAGATTTCGGACGGGATTTCGGACGGGATTTCGGCCGGGATTTCGGACGGGATTTTGGACGAGATTTCAGACGCGATTTCGGACTGGATCTCGGACGGGATTTCGGACGGGATTTCGGACGGGATTTCGATTTCGTACAGGATTTCGTACGGGATTTCGATTTCGTACGGGATTTCGTACGGAATTTCGTATGGGATTTCGTACGGGATTTCGATTTCATACGGGATTTCGATTTCGTACGGGATTTCGTACAGGATTTCGGACGGGATTTCGGACGGGATTTTGGATGGGATTTCGGACTGGATTTCGTACAGGATTTCGTACGGGATTTCGTACAGGATTTTGGACGGGATTTCGGACGGGATTTCGGACTGGATTTCGTACAGGATTTCGTACGGGATGTCGTACAGGATTTTGGACGGGATTTCGGATGGGATTTCGGACGGAATTTCGGATGAGATTTCGTACGGGATTTCGGACGGGATTTCGGACGGGATTTCGTACGGGATTTCTTACGGGATTTCGTACTGGATTTCGTACGGGATTTCGGACTGGATTTCGGACGCGATTTCGGACGGGATTTCGGATGGTATTTCGTACGGGATTTCGTACGGGATTTCGTACGGGATTTCGGACGGGATTTCGGACGGGATTTCGGACAGGATTTCGAATGGGATTTCGGACGGAATTTCGTATGGGATTTCGATTTCCTACGGGATTTCGTACGGGATTTCGATTTCGTACGGGATTTCGTATAGGATTTCGATTTTGTACGGGATTTCGGACTGGATTTCGTACAGGATTTCGTACGGGATTTCGTACGGGATTTCGGACGGGATTTCGGACAGGATTTCGGACAGGATTTCGGATGGGATTTCGATTTCTTACGGGATTTAGATTTTGTACGGGATTTCGGACTGGATTTCGTACAGGATTTCGTGCGGGATTTCGTAAGGGATTTCGTATGGGTTTTCGGACGAGATTTCGGACGGGATTTCGGACGGGATTTCGGCCGGGATTTCGGACGGGATTTTGGACGAGATTTCAGACGCGATTTCGGACTGGATCTCGGACGGGATTTCGGACGGGATTTCGGACGGGATTTCGATTTCGTACAGGATTTCGTACGGGATTTCGATTTCGTACGGGATTTCGTACGGAATTTCGTACGGGATTTCGTACGGGATTTCGATTTCATACGGGATTTCGATTTCGTACGGGATTTCGTACAGGATTTCGGACGGGATTTCGGACGGGATTTTGGATGGGATTTCGGACTGGATTTCGTACAGGATTTCGTACGGGATTTCGTACAGGATTTTGGACGGGATTTCGGACGGGATTTCGGACTGGATTTCGTACAGGATTTCGTACGGGATGTCGTACAGGATTTTGGACAGGATTTCGGATGGGATTTCGGACGGAATTTCGGATGAGATTTCGTACGGGATTTCGGACGGGATTTCGGACGGGATTTCGTACGGGATTTCTTACGGGATTTCGTACTGGATTTCGTACGGGATTTCGGACTGGATTTCGGACGCGATTTCGGACGGGATTTCGGATGGTATTTCGTACGGGATTTCGTACGGGATTTCGTACGGGATTTCGATTTCGTCCGGGATATCGTACGGGATTTCGATTTTGTACGAGATTTCGGACTGGATTTCGTACAGGATTTCGTACGGGATTTCGGAAGGGATTTCGGACTGGTTTTTGGACGGGATTTCGGACGGGATTTAGATATCGGACGGGATTTAGATTTCGGAAGGGATTTCCTATGGGATTTCGTACGGGATTTCGATTTCATACGGGATTTCGTACGGGATTTCAAACGGAATTTCGATTTCATACGGGATTTCGATTTCGTACGGGATTTCGTACGGGATTTCGATTTTGTTCAGGATTTCGGACTGGATTTCGTACAGGATTTCGTACGGGATTTCGGAAGGGATTTTGGACTGGTTTTTGGACGGGATTTCGGACGTGATTTAGATTTTGGACGGGATTTAGATTTCGGAAGGGATTTCGTATGGGATTTCGTACGGGATTTCGATTTCGTACGGGATTTCGTACGGAATTTTGTACGGGATTTCGATTTCATACGGGATTTCGATTTCGTACGGGATTTCGTACAGGATTTTGGACGGGATTTCGGACGGGATTTCGGTCTGGATTTCGTACAGGATTTCGTACGGGATGTCGTACAGGATTTTCGACGGATTTCGGACGGGATTTCAGACGGGATTTCGGATGAGATTTCGTACGGGATTTTGTATGGGATTTCGTACAGGATTTCGGACTGGATTTCGGACGGGATTTCGGACGGGATTTCGTACGGGATTTAGGACGGGATTTCAGACAGGATTTCGGACGGGATTTCGTATGGGATTTCGTACGGGATTTCATACGGGATTTCGAACAGGATTTCGGACGGGATTTCGGACAGGATTTCGTACGGGATTTCTTACGGGATTTCGTACTGGATTTCTTACGGGATTTCGGACTGGATTTCGGACGCGATTTCGGACGGGATTTCGGATGGGATTTCGTACGGGATTTCGTACGGGATTTCGTACGGGATTTCGATTTCGTACGAAATTTCGATTTCGTCCGGGATATCGTACGGGATTTCGATTTTGTACGGGATTTCGGACTGGATTTCGTACAGGATTTCGTACGGGATTTCGGAAGGGATTTCGGACTGGTTTTTGGACGAGATTTCGGACGGGATTTAGATATCGGACGGGATTTAGATTTCGGAAGGGATTTCGTATGGGATTTCGTACGGGATTTCGATTTCATACGGGATTTCGTACGGGATTTCAAACGGGATTTCGATTTCATACGGGATTTCGATTTCGTACGGGATTTCGTACGGGATTATGATTTTGTACGGGATTTCGGACTGGATTTCGTACAGGATTTCGTACGGGATTTCGGACTGGTTTTTGGACGGGATTTCGGACGTGATTTAGATTTTGGACGGGATTTAGATTTCGGAAGGGATTTCGTATGGGATTTCGATTTCGTACGGGATTTCGTACGGGATTTCGTACGGGATTTCGATTTCATACGGGATTTCGATTTCGTACGGGATTTCGTACAGGATTTCGTACGGGATGTCGTACGGGATTTTGGACGGGATTTCGTACGGGATTTCGGACGGGATTTCGGATGAGATTTCGGACTGGATTTCGTACAGGATTTTGTATGGGATTTCGTACGGGATTTCGGACTGGATTTCGGACGGGATTTCGGACGGGATTTCGGACGGGATTTCGGACGGGGTTTCGTACGGGATTTCGGACGGGATTTCGGACGGGATTTCGGACGGGATTTCGGACGGGATTTTGGACGAAATTTCAGACGCGATTTCGGACTGGATCTCGGACGGGATTTCGGACGGGATTTCGGACGGGATTTCGGACGGGATTTTGTACGGGATTTCGGACTGGATTTCGTACAGGATTTCGTACGGGATTTCGTACGGGATTTCGTACGGGATTTCGGATGGGATTTCGGACGGGATTTCGGACAGGATTTCGAATGGGATTTCGGACGGAATTTCGTATGGGATTTCGATTTCCTACGGGATTTCGTACGGGATTTCGATTTCGTACGGGATTTCGTATAGGATTTCGATTTTGTACAGGATTTCGGCCTGGATTTCGTACAGGATTTCGGACGGGATTTCGGACGGGATTTCGGACGGGGTTTCGTACGGGATTTCGGACGGGATTTCGGACGGGATTTCGGACGGGATTTCGGACGGGATTTTGGACGAAATTTCAGACGCGATTTCGGACTGGATCTCGGACGGGATTTCGGACGGGATTTCGGACGGGATTTCGGACGGGATTTCGTACGGGATTTCGGACGGGATTTCGGACGGGATTTCGGACGGGATTTCGGACGGGATTTCGATTTCGTACAGGATTTCGTACGGGATTTCGATTTTGTACGGGATTTCGTACGGGATTTCGTACAGGATTTCGATTTTGTACTGGATTTCAGACTGGATTTCATACAGGATTTCGGACTGGATGTCGTACAGGATTTTGGACGGGATTTCGGACGGGATTTCGATTTCGTACAGGATTTCGTACGGGATTTCGTACGGGATTTCATACGGGAATTCGATTTTGTACGGGATTTCAGACGGGATTTCGGACGGGATTTCGGACGGGATTTCGGACGGGATTTCGGACGGGGTTTCGTACGGGATTTCGGACGGGATTTCGGACGGGATTTCGGACGGGATTTCGGACGGGATTTTGGACGAAATTTCAGACGCGATTTCGGACTGGATCTCGGACGGGATTTCGGACGGGATTTCGGACGGGATTTCGATTTCGTACAGGATTTCGTACGGGATTTCGTACGGGAATTCGATTTTGTACGGGATTTCAGACGGGATTTCGGACGGGATTTCGGACGGGATTTCGGACGGGATTTCGGACGGGGTTTCGTACGGGATTTCGGACGGGATTTCGGACGGGATTTCGGACGGGATTTCGGACGGGATTTTGGACGAAATTTCAGACGCGATTTCGGACTGGATCTCGGACGGGATTTCGGACGGGATTTCGGACGGGATTTCGGACGGGATTTCGTACGGGATTTCGGACGGGATTTCGGACGGGATTTCGTACGGGATTTCGGACGGGATTTCGATTTCGTACAGGATTTCGTACGGGATTTCGTACGGGAATTCGATTTTGTACGGGATTTCAGACGGGATTTCGGACGGGATTTCGGACGGGATTTCGGACGGGATTTCGGACGGGGTTTCGTACGGGATTTCGGACGGGATTTCGTACGGGATTTCGGACGGGATTTCGGACGGGATTTCGGACGGGATTTCGGACGGGGTTTCGTACGGGATTTCGGACGGGATTTCGGACGGGGTTTCGTACGGGATTTCGGACGGGATTTCGTACGGGATTTCGGACGGGATTTCGTACGGGATTTCAGACGGGATTTCGGACGGGATTTCGGACGGGATTTCGGACGGGATTTCAGACGGGATTTCGGACGGGATTTCGGACGGGATTTCGGACGGGATTTCGGACGGGATTTCGGACGGGATTTCGTACGGGATTTCGGACGGGATTTCGGACGGGATTTCGGACGGGATTTCGGACGTGATTTCGGACGGGATTTTGGACGAGATTTCAGACGGGATTTCGGACGGGATTTCGTACGGGATTTCGTACGGGATTTCGATTTCGTACGGGATTTCGTACGGGATTTAGATTTCGTACAGGATTTCGTACGGGATTTCGTACAGGATTTCGATTTTGTATGGGATTTCGGACTGGATTGTGTACAGGATTTCGTACGGGATTTCGTACGGGATTTTGTACGGCATTTCGGACTGGATTTCGGACGGGATTTCGGACGGGATTTCGATTTCGTACAGGATTTCGTACGGGATTTCGTACGGGAATTCGATTTTGTACGGGATTTCAGACGGGATTTCGGACGGGATTTCGGACGGGATTTCGGACGGGATTTCGGACGGGGTTTCGTACGGGATTTCGGACGGGATTTCGGACGGGATTTCGGACGGGATTTCGGACGGGATTTTGGACGAAATTTCAGACGCGATTTCGGACTGGATCTCGGACGGGATTTCGGACGGGATTTCGGACGGGATTTCGGACGGGATTTCGGACGGGATTTCGGACGGGATTTCGGACGTGATTTCGGACGGGATTTTGATCGAGATTTCAGACGGGATTTCGGACGGGATTTTGTACGGGATTTCGTACGGGATTTCGATTTCGTACGGGATTTCGTACAGGATTTCGATTTTGTACGGGATTTCGGACTGGATTTCGTACAGGATTTCGTACGGGATTTCGTACGGGATTTCGTACGGGATTTCGGACGGGATTTCGGACGGGATTTCGGACAGGATTTCGAATGGGATTTCGGACGGAATTTCGTATGGGATTTCGATTTCCTACGGGATTTCGTACGGGATTTCGATTTCGTACGGGATTTCGTATAGGATTTCGATTTTGTACGGGATTTCGGACTGGATTTCGTACAGGATTTCGTACGGGATTTCGTACGGGATTTCGGACGGGATTTCGGACAGGATTTCGGACAGGATTTCGGATGGGATTTCGATTTCTTACGGGATTTAGATTTTGTACGGGATTTCGGACTGGATTTCGTACAGGATTTCGTGCGGGATTTCGTAAGGGATTTCGTATGGGTTTTCGGACGAGATTTCGGACGGGATTTCGGACGGGATTTCGGCCGGGATTTCGGACGGGATTTTGGACGAGATTTCAGACGCGATTTCGGACTGGATCTCGGACGGGATTTCGGACGGGATTTCGGACGGGATTTCGATTTCGTACAGGATTTCGTACGGGATTTCGATTTCGTACGGGATTTCGTACGGAATTTCGTACGGGATTTCGTACGGGATTTCGATTTCATACGGGATTTCGATTTCGTACGGGATTTCGTACAGGATTTCGGACGGGATTTCGGACGGGATTTTGGATGGGATTTCGGACTGGATTTCGTACAGGATTTTGTACGGGATTTCGTACAGGATTTTGGACGGGATTTCGGACGGGATTTCGGACTGGATTTCGTACAGGATTTCGTACGGGATGTCGTACAGGATTTTGGACGGGATTTCGGATGGGATTTCGGACGGAATTTCGGATGAGATTTCGTACGGGATTTCGGACGGGATTTCGGACGGGATTTCGTACGGGATTTCTTACGGGATTTCGTACTGGATTTCGTACGGGATTTCGGACTGGATTTCGGACGCGATTTCGGACGGGATTTCGGATGGTATTTCGTACGGGATTTCGTACGGGATTTCGTACGGGATTTCGGACGGGATTTCGGACGGGATTTCGGACAGGATTTCGAATGGGATTTCGGACGGAATTTCGTATGGGATTTCGATTTCCTACGGGATTTCGTACGGGATTTCGATTTCGTACGGGATTTCGTATAGGATTTCGATTTTGTACGGGATTTCGGACTGGATTTCGTACGGGATTTCGTACGGGATTTCGGACGGGATTTCGGACAGGATTTCGGACAGGATTTCGGATGGGATTTCGATTTCTTACGGGATTTAGATTTTGTACGGGATTTCGGACTGGATTTCGTACAGGATTTCGTGCGGGATTTCGTAAGGGATTTCGTATGGGTTTTCGGACGAGATTTCGGACGGGATTTCGGACGGGATTTCGGCCGGGATTTCGGACGGGATTTTGGACGAGATTTCAGACGCGATTTCGGACTGGATCTCGGACGGGATTTCGGACGGGATTTCGGACGGGATTTCGATTTCGTACAGGATTTCGTACGGGATTTCGATTTCGTACGGGATTTCGTACGGAATTTCGTACGGGATTTCGTACGGGATTTCGATTTCATACGGGATTTCGATTTCGTACGGGATTTCGTACAGGATTTCGGACGGGATTTCGGACGGGATTTTGGATGGGATTTCGGACTGGATTTCGTACAGGATTTCGTACGGGATTTCGTACAGGATTTTGGACGGGATTTCGGACGGGATTTCGGACTGGATTTCGTACAGGATTTCGTACGGGATGTCGTACAGGATTTTGGACGGGATTTCGGATGGGATTTCGGACGGAATTTCGGATGAGATTTCGTACGGGATTTCGGACGGGATTTCGGACGGGATTTCGTACGGGATTTCTTACGGGATTTCGTACTGGATTTCGTACGGGATTTCGGACTGGATTTCGGACGCGATTTCGGACGGGATTTCGGATGGTATTTCGTACGGGATTTCGTACGGGATTTCGTACGGGATTTCGATTTCGTCCGGGATATCGTACGGGATTTCGATTTTGTACGAGATTTCGGACTGGATTTCGTACAGGATTTCGTACGGGATTTCGGAAGGGATTTCGGACTGGTTTTTGGACGGGATTTCGGACGGGATTTAGATATCGGACGGGATTTAGATTTCGGAAGGGATTTCCTATGGGATTTCGTACGGGATTTCGATTTCATACGGGATTTCGTACGGGATTTCAAACGGAATTTCGATTTCATACGGGATTTCGATTTCGTACGGGATTTCGTACGGGATTTCGATTTTGTTCAGGATTTCGGACTGGATTTCGTACAGGATTTCGTACGGGATTTCGGAAGGGATTTCGGACTGGTTTTTGGACGGGATTTCGGACGTGATTTAGATTTTGGACGGGATTTAGATTTCGGAAGGGATTTCGTATGGGATTTCGTACGGGATTTCGATTTCGTACGGGATTTCGTACGGAATTTTGTACGGGATTTCGATTTCATACGGGATTTCGATTTCGTACGGGATTTCGTACAGGATTTTGGACGGGATTTCGGACGGGATTTCGGTCTGGATTTCGTACAGGATTTCGTACGGGATGTCGTACAGGATTTTCGACGGATTTCGGACGGGATTTCAGACGGGATTTCGGATGAGATTTCGTACGGGATTTTGTATGGGATTTCGTACAGGATTTCGGACTGGATTTCGGACGGGATTTCGGACGGGATTTCGTACGGGATTTAGGACGGGATTTCAGACAGGATTTCGGACAGGATTTCGTATGGGATTTCGTACGGGATTTCGTACGGGATTTCGAACAGGATTTCGGACGGGATTTCGGACAGGATTTCGTACGGGATTTCTTACGGGATTTCGTACTGGATTTCTTACGGGATTTCGGACTGGATTTCGGACGCGATTTCGGACAGGATTTCGGATGGGATTTCGTACGGGATTTCGTACGGGATTTCGTACGGGATTTCGATTTCGTACGAAATTTCGATTTCGTCCGGGATATCGTACGGGATTTCGATTTTGTACGGGATTTCGGACTGGATTTCGTACAGGATTTCGTACGGGATTTCGGAAGGGATTTCGGACTGGTTTTTGGACGAGATTTCGGACGGGATTTAGATATCGGACGGGATTTAGATTTCGGAAGGGATTTCGTATGGGATTTCGTACGGGATTTCGATTTCATACGGGATTTCGTACGGGATTTCAAACGGGATTTCGATTTCATACGGGATTTCGATTTCGTACGGGATTTCGTACGGGATTATGATTTTGTACGGGATTTCGGACTGGATTTCGTACAGGATTTCGTACGGGATTTCGGACTGGTTTTTGGACGGGATTTCGGACGTGATTTAGATTTTGGACGGGATTTAGATTTCGGAAGGGATTTCGTATGGGATTTCGATTTCGTACGGGATTTCGTACGGGATTTCGTACGGGATTTCGATTTCATACGGGATTTCGATTTCGTACGGGATGTCGTACGGGATTTTGGACGGGATTTCGTACAGGATTTCGGACGGGATTTCGGATGAGATTTCGGACTGGATTTCGTACAGGATTTTGTATGGGATTTCGTACGGGATTTCGGACTGGATTTCGGACGGGATTTCGGACGGGATTTCGGACGGGATTTCGGACGGGGTTTCGTACGGGATTTCGGACGGGATTTCGGACGGGATTTCGGACGGGATTTCGGACGGGATTTTGGACGAAATTTCAGACGCGATTTCGGACTGGATCTCGGACGGGATTTCGGACGGGATTTCGGACGGGATTTCGGACGGGATTTCGTACGGGATTTCGGACGGGATTTCGGACGGGATTTCGGACGGGATTTCGATTTCGTACGGGATTTCGTACAGGATTTCGATTTTGTACGGGATTTCGGACTGGATTTCGTACAGGATTTCGTACGGGATTTCGTACGGGATTTCGTACGGGATTTCGGATGGGATTTCGGACGGGATTTCGGACAGGATTTCGAATGGGATTTCGGACGGAATTTCGTATGGGATTTCGATTTCCTACGGGATTTCGTACGGGATTTCGATTTCGTACGGGATTTCGTATAGGATTTCGATTTTGTACAGGATTTCGGCCTGGATTTCGTACAGGATTTCGTACGGGATTTCGTACGAGATTTCGGACGGGATTTCGGACAGGATTTCGGACAGGATTTCGGATGGGATTTCGATTTCTTACGGGATTTAGATTTTGTACGGGATTTCGGACTGGATTTCGTACAGGATTTCGTGCGGGATTTCGTAAGGGATTTCGTATGGGTTTTCGGACGAGATTTCGGACGGGATTTCGGACGGGATTTCGGCCGGGATTTCGGACGGGATTTTGGACGAGATTTCAGACGCGATTTCGGACTGGATCTCGGACGGGATTTCGGACGGGATTTCGGACGGGATTTCGATTTCGTACAGGATTTCGTACGGGATTTCGATTTCGTACGGGATTTCGTACGGAATTCCGTACGGGATTTCGTACGGGATTTCGATTTCATACGGGATTTCGATTTCGTACGGGATTTCGTACAGGTTTTCGGACGGGATTTCGGACGGGATTTTGGATGGGATTTCGGACTGGATTTCGTACAGGATTTCGTACGGGATTTCGTACAGGATTTTGGACGGGATTTCGGACGGGATTTCGGACTGGATTTCATACAGGATTTCGTACGGGATGTCGTACAGGATTTTGGACGGGATTTCGGATGGGATTTCGGACGGAATTTCGGATGAGATTTCGGACTGGATTTCGGACGGGATTTCAGACGGGATTTCGTACGGGATTTCGTACAGGATTTCGGACGGGATTTCGGACGGGATTTCGTACGGGATTTCTTACGGGATTTCGTACTGGATTTCGTACGGGATTTCGGACTGGATTTCGGACGTGATTTCGGACGGGATTTCGGATGGTATTTCGTACGGGATTTCGTACGGGATTTCGTACGGGATTTCGATTTCGTCCGGGATATCGTACGGGATTTCGATTTTGTACGAGATTTCGGACTGGATTTCGTACAGGATTTTGTACGGGATTTCGGAAGGGATTTCGGACTGGTTTTTGGACGGGATTTCGGACGGGATTTAGATATCGGACGGGATTTAGATTTCGGAAGGGATTTCGTATGGGATTTCGTACGGGATTTCGATTTCATACGGGATTTCGATTTCATACGGGATTTCGTACGGGATTTCAAACGGAATTTCGATTTCATACGGGATTTCGATTTCGTACGGGATTTCGTACGGGATTTCGATTTTGTTCAGGATTTCGGACTGGATTTCGTACAGGATTTCGTACGGGATTTCGGAAGGGATTTCGGACTGGTTTTTGGACGGGATTTCGGACGTGATTTAGATTTTGGACGGGATTTAGATTTCGGAAGGGATTTCGTATGGGATTTCGTACGGGATTTCGATTTCGTACGGGATTTCGTACGGAATTTTGTACGGGATTTCGATTTCATACGGGATTTCGATTTCGTACGGGATTTCGTACAGGATTTTGGACGGGATTTCGGACGGGATTTCGGACTGGATTTCGTACAGGATTTCGTACGGGATGTCGTACAGGATTTTCGACGGGATTTCGGACGGGATTTCAGACGGGATTTCGGATGAGATTTCGTACGGGATTTTGTATGGGATTTCGTACAGGATTTCGGACTGGATTTCGGACGGGATTTCGGACGGGATTTCGTACGGGATTTAGGACGGGATTTCAGACAGGATTTCGGACGGGATTTCATATGGGATTTCGTACGGGATTTCATACGGGATTTCGAACAGGATTTCGGACGGGATTTCGGACAGGATTTCGTACGGGATTTCTTACGGGATTTCGTACTGGATTTCTTACGGGATTTCGGACTGGATTTCGGACGCGATTTCGGACGGGATTTCGGATGGGATTTCGTACGGGATTTCGTACGGGATTTCGTACGGGATTTCGATTTCGTACGAAATTTCGATTTCGTCCGGGATATCGTACGGGATTTCGATTTTGTACGGGATTTCGGACTGGATTTCGTACAGGATTTCGTACGGGATTTCGGAAGGGATTTCGGACTGGTTTTTGGACGAGATTTCGGACGGGATTTAGATATCGGACGGGATTTAGATTTCGGAAGGGATTTCGTATGGGATTTCGTACGGGATTTCGATTTCATACGGGATTTCGTACGGGATTTCAAACGGGATTTCGATTTCATACGGGATTTCGATTTCGTACGGGATTTCGTACGGGATTATGATTTTGTACGGGATTTCGGACTGGATTTCGTACAGGATTTCGTACGGGATTTCGGACTGGTTTTTGGACGGGATTTCGGACGTGATTTAGATTTTGGACGGGATTTAGATTTCGGAAGGGATTTCGTATGGGATTTCGATTTCGTACGGGATTTCGTACGGGATTTCGTACGGGATTTCGATTTCATACGGGATTTCGATTTCGTACGGGATTTCGTACAGGATTTCGTACGGGATGTCGTACGGGATTTTGGACGGGATTTCGTACGGGATTTCGGACGGGATTTCGGATGAGATTTCGGACTGGATTTCGTACAGGATTTTGTATGGGATTTCGTACGGGATTTCGGACTGGATTTCGGACGGGATTTCAGACTGGATTTCGTACGGGATTTCGGACGGGATTTCAGACGGGATTTCGGACGGGATTTCGTATGGGATTTCGTACGGGATTTCGTACGGGATTTCGTACAGGATTTCGGACGGGATTTCGTACTGGATTTCGTACGGGATTTTTTACGGGATTTCGTACTGGATTTCGTACGGGATTTCGGACGGGATTTCGAACGGGATTTCGGACGGGATTTCGGACGGGATTTCAGACGGGATTTCGAACGGGATTTCGGACGGGATTTCGATTTCGGACGGGATTTTGTACGGGATTTCGATTTCGTACGGGATTTCGAAGGGGATTTCGATTTTGTACGGGATTTCGTACGGGATTTCTATTTCGTACGGGATTTCGTACGGGATTTCGTACGGGATTTCGGACGGGATTTCGGACGGGATTTCGGACGGGATTTCGGACGGGATTTTGAACGAGATTTCAGACGCGATTTCGGAGTGGATTTCGGACGAGATTTCGATTTCGTACAGGATTTCGTAGGGGATTTCGTACAGGATTTCGATTTTGTACGGGATTTCGGACTGGATTTCGTACAGGATTTCGTACGGGATTTCGTACGGGATTTCGTATGGGATTTCGGACGGGATTTCGGACAGGATATCGGACGGGATTTCGATTTTGTACGGGATTTTGTACGGGATTTCGTACGGGATTTCGATTTTGTACGGGATTTCGGACTGGATTTAGCACAGGATTTCGTGCGGGATTTCGGAAGGATTTCGGACGGGATTTCGGACGGGATTTTGGACAGGATTTCGGACGGGATTTCGGACGGGATTTCGGCCGGGATTTCGGACGGGATTTCGGATGGGATTTCGGACGGGATTTTGTATGGGATTTCGTACGGGATTTCGGACTGGATTTCGGACGGGATTTCAGACGGGATTTCGTACGGGATTTCAGACGGGATTTCAGACGGGATTTCGGACGGGATTTCGTATGGGATTTCGTACGGGATTTCGTACGGGATTTCGTACAGGATTTCGGACGGGATTTCGTACTGGATTTCGTACGGGATTTTTTACGGGATTTCGTACTGGATTTCGTACGGGATTTCGGACGGGATTTCGAACGGGATTTCGGACGGGATTTCGGACGGGATTTCAGACGGGATTTCGAACGGGATTTCGGACGGGATTTCGATTTCGGACGGGATTTCGTACGGGATTTCGATTTCGTACGGGATTTCGAAGGGGATTTCGATTTCGTACGGGATTTCGTACGGGATTTCTATTTCGTACGGGATTTCGTACGGGATTTCGTACGGGATTTCGGACGGGATTTCGGACGGGATTTCAGACGGGATTTCGGACGGGATTTTGAACGAGATTTCAGACGCGATTTCGGAGTGGATTTCGGACGAGATTTCGATTTCGTACAGGATTTCGTACGGGATTTCGTACAGGATTTCGATTTTGTACGGGATTTCGGACTGGATTTCGTACAGGATTTCGTACGGGATTTCGGACTGGTTTTTGGACGGGATTTCGGACGTGATTTAGATTTTGGACGGGATTTAGATTTCGGAAGGGATTTCGTATGGGATTTCGATTTCGTACGGGATTTCGTACGGGATTTCGTACGGGATTTCGATTTCATACGGGATTTCGATTTCGTACGGGATTTCGTACAGGATTTCGTACGGGATGTCGTACGGGATTTTGGACGGGATTTCGTACGGGATTTCGGACGGGATTTCGGATGAGATTTCGGACTGGATTTCGTACAGGATTTTGTATGGGATTTCGTACGGGATTTCGGACTGGATTTCGGACGGGATTTCGGACGGGATTTCGGACGGGATTTCGGACGGGGTTTCGTACGGGATTTCGGACGGGATTTCGGACGGGATTTCGGACGGGATTTCGGACGGGATTTTGGACGAAATTTCAGACGCGATTTCGGACTGGATCTCGGACGGGATTTCGGACGGGATTTCGGACGGGATTTCGGACGGGATTTCGTACGGGATTTCGGACGGGATTTCGGACGGGATTTCGGACGTGATTTCGGACGGGATTTTGATCGAGATTTCAGACGGGATTTCGGACGGGATTTTGTACGGGATTTCGTACGGGATTTCGATTTCGTACGGGATTTCGTACAGGATTTCGATTTTGTACGGGATTTCGGACTGGATTTCGTACAGGATTTCGTACGGGATTTCGTACGGGATTTCGGACGGGATTTCGGACGGGATTTTGGACAGGATTTCGGACGGGATTTCGGACGGGATTTCGGCCGGGATTTCGGACGGGATTTCGGACGGGATTTTGGACGAAATTTCAGACGCGATTTCGGACTGGATCTCGGACGGGATTTCGGACGGGATTTCGGACGGGATTTCGGACGGGATTTCGTACGGGATTTCGGACGGGATTTCGGACGGGATTTCGGACGTGATTTCGGACGGGATTTTGATCGAGATTTCAGACGGGATTTCGGACAGGATTTTGTACGGGATTTCGTACGGGATTTCGATTTCGTACGGGATTTCGTACAGGATTTCGATTTTGTACGGGATTTCGGACTGGATTTCGTACAGGATTTCGTACGGGATTTCGTACGGGATTTCGGACGGGATTTCGGACGGGATTTTGGACAGGATTTCGGACGGGATTTCGGACGGGATTTCGGCCGGGATTTCGGACGGGATTTCGGATGGGATTTCGGACGGGATTTTGTATGGGATTTCGTACGGGATTTCGGACTGGATTTCGGACGGGATTTCAGACGGGATTTCGTACGGGATTTCAGACGGGATTTCAGACGGGATTTCGGACGGGATTTCGTATGGGATTTCGTACGGGATTTCGTACGGGATTTCGTACAGGATTTCGGACGGGATTTCGTACTGGATTTCGTACGGGATTTTTTACGGGATTTCGTACTGGATTTCGTACGGGATTTCGGACGGGATTTCGAACGGGATTTCGGACGGGATTTCGGACGGGATTTCAGACGGGATTTCGAACGGGATTTCGGACGGGATTTCGATTTCGGACGGGATTTCGTACGGGATTTCGATTTCGTACGGGATTTCGAAGGGGATTTCGATTTCGTACGGGATTTCGTACGGGATTTCTATTTCGTACGGGATTTCGTACGGGATTTCGTACGGGATTTCGGACGGGATTTCGGACGGGATTTCAGACGGGATTTCGGACGGGATTTTGAACGAGATTTCAGACGCGATTTCGGAGTGGATTTCGGACGAGATTTCGATTTCGTACAGGATTTCGTACGGGATTTCGTACAGGATTTCGATTTTGTACGGGATTTCGGACTGGATTTCGTACAGGATTTCGTACGGGATTTCGGACTGGTTTTTGGACGGGATTTTGGACGTGATTTAGATTTTGGACGGGATTTAGATTTCGGAAGGGATTTCGTATGGGATTTCGATTTCGTACGGGATTTCGTACGGGATTTCGTACGGGATTTCGATTTCATACGGGATTTCGATTTCGTACGGGATTTCGTACAGGATTTCGTACGGGATGTCGTACGGGATTTTGGACGGGATTTCGTACGGGATTTCGGACGGGATTTCGGATAAGATTTCGGACTGGATTTCGTACAGGATTTTGTATGGGATTTCGTACGGGATTTCGGACGGGATTTCGGACGGGGTTTCGTACGGGATTTCGGACGGGATTTCGGACGGGATTTCGGACGGGATTTCGGACGGGATTTTGGACGAAATTTCAGACGCGATTTCGGACTGGATCTCGGACGGGATTTCGGACGGGATTTCGGACGGGATTTCGGACGGGATTTCGTACGGGATTTCGGACGGGATTTCGGACGGGATTTCGGACGTGATTTCGGACGGGATTTTGATCGAGATTTCAGACGGGATTTCGGACGGGATTTTGTACGGGATTTCGTACGGGATTTCGATTTCGTACGGGATTTCGTACAGGATTTCGATTTTGTACGGGATTTCGGACTGGATTTCGTACAGGATTTCGTACGGGATTTCGTACGGGATTTCGTACGGGATTTCAGACGGGATTTCAGACGGGATTTCGGACAGGATTTCGAATGGGATTTCGGACGGAATTTCGTATGGGATTTCGATTTCCTACGGGATTTCGTACGGGATTTCGATTTCGTACGGGATTTCGTATAGGATTTCGATTTTGTACGGGATTTCGGACTGGATTTCGTACAGGATTTCGTACGGGATTTCGTACGGGATTTCGGACGGGATTTCGGACAGGATTTCGGACAGGATTTCGGATGGGATTTCGATTTCTTACGGGATTTAGATTTTGTACGGGATTTCGGACTGGATTTCGTACAGGATTTCGTGCGGGATTTCGTAAGGGATTTCGTATGGGTTTTCGGACGAGATTTCGGACGGGATTTCGGACGGGATTTCGGCCGGGATTTCGGACGGGATTTTGGACGAGATTTCAGACGCGATTTCGGACTGGATCTCGGACGGGATTTCGGACGGGATTTCGGACGGGATTTCGATTTCGTACAGGATTTCGTACGGGATTTCGATTTCGTACGGGATTTCGTACGGGATTTCGTACAGGATTTCGGACGGGATTTCGTACTGGATTTCGTACGGGATTTTTTACGGGATTTCGTACTGGATTTCGTACGGGATTTCGGACGGGATTTCGAACGGGATTTCGGACGGGATTTCGGACGGGATTTCGGACGGGATTTTGGACGAAATTTCAGACGCGATTTCGGACTGGATCTCGGACGGGATTTCGGACGGGATTTCGGACGGGATTTCGGACGGGATTTCGTACGGGATTTCGGACGGGATTTCGGACGGGATTTCGGACGTGATTTCGGACGGGATTTTGATCGAGATTTCAGACGGGATTTCGGACGGGATTTTGTACGGGATTTCGTACGGGATTTCGATTTCGTACGGGATTTCGTACAGGATTTCGATTTTGTACGGGATTTCGGACTGGATTTCGTACAGGATTTCGTACGGGATTTCGTACGGGATTTCGGACGGGATTTCGGACGGGATTTTGGACAGGATTTCGGACGGGATTTCGGACGGGATTTCGGCCGGGATTTCGGACGGGATTTCGGACGGGATTTTGGACGAAATTTCAGACGCGATTTCGGACTGGATCTCGGACGGGATTTCGGACGGGATTTCGGACGGGATTTCGGACGGGATTTCGTACGGGATTTCGGACGGGATTTCGGACGGGATTTCGGACGTGATTTCGGACGGGATTTTGATCGAGATTTCAGACGGGATTTCGGACAGGATTTTGTACGGGATTTCGTACGGGATTTCGATTTCGTACGGGATTTCGTACAGGATTTCGATTTTGTACGGGATTTCGGACTGGATTTCGTACAGGATTTCGTACGGGATTTCGTACGGGATTTCGGACGGGATTTCGGACGGGATTTTGGACAGGATTTCGGACGGGATTTCGGACGGGATTTCGGCCGGGATTTCGGACGGGATTTCGGATGGGATTTCGGACGGGATTTTGTATGGGATTTCGTACGGGATTTCGGACTGGATTTCGGACGGGATTTCAGACGGGATTTCGTACGGGATTTCAGACGGGATTTCAGACGGGATTTCGGACGGGATTTCGTATGGGATTTCGTACGGGATTTCGTACGGGATTTCGTACAGGATTTCGGACGGGATTTCGTACTGGATTTCGTACGGGATTTTTTACGGGATTTCGTACTGGATTTCGTACGGGATTTCGGACGGGATTTCGAACGGGATTTCGGACGGGATTTCGGACGGGATTTCAGACGGGATTTCGAACGGGATTTCGGACGGGATTTCGATTTCGGACGGGATTTCGTACGGGATTTCGATTTCGTACGGGATTTCGAAGGGGATTTCGATTTCGTACGGGATTTCGTACGGGATTTCTATTTCGTACGGGATTTCGTACGGGATTTCGTACGGGATTTCGGACGGGATTTCGGACGGGATTTCAGACGGGATTTCGGACGGGATTTTGAACGAGATTTCAGACGCGATTTCGGAGTGGATTTCGGACGAGATTTCGATTTCGTACAGGATTTCGTACGGGATTTCGTACAGGATTTCGATTTTGTACGGGATTTCGGACTGGATTTCGTACAGGATTTCGTACGGGATTTCGGACTGGTTTTTGGACGGGATTTTGGACGTGATTTAGATTTTGGACGGGATTTAGATTTCGGAAGGGATTTCGTATGGGATTTCGATTTCGTACGGGATTTCGTACGGGATTTCGTACGGGATTTCGATTTCATACGGGATTTCGATTTCGTACGGGATTTCGTACAGGATTTCGTACGGGATGTCGTACGGGATTTTGGACGGGATTTCGTACGGGATTTCGGACGGGATTTCGGATAAGATTTCGGACTGGATTTCGTACAGGATTTTGTATGGGATTTCGTACGGGATTTCGGACGGGATTTCGGACGGGGTTTCGTACGGGATTTCGGACGGGATTTCGGACGGGATTTCGGACGGGATTTCGGACGGGATTTTGGACGAAATTTCAGACGCGATTTCGGACTGGATCTCGGACGGGATTTCGGACGGGATTTCGGACGGGATTTCGGACGGGATTTCGTACGGGATTTCGGACGGGATTTCGGACGGGATTTCGGACGTGATTTCGGACGGGATTTTGATCGAGATTTCAGACGGGATTTCGGACGGGATTTTGTACGGGATTTCGTACGGGATTTCGATTTCGTACGGGATTTCGTACAGGATTTCGATTTTGTACGGGATTTCGGACTGGATTTCGTACAGGATTTCGTACGGGATTTCGTACGGGATTTCGTACGGGATTTCGGACGGGATTTCGGACGGGATTTCGGACAGGATTTCGAATGGGATTTCGGACGGAATTTCGTATGGGATTTCGATTTCCTACGGGATTTCGTACGGGATTTCGATTTCGTACGGGATTTCGTATAGGATTTCGATTTTGTACGGGATTTCGGACTGGATTTCGTACAGGATTTCGTACGGGATTTCGTACGGGATTTCGGACGGGATTTCGGACAGGATTTCGGACAGGATTTCGGATGGGATTTCGATTTCTTACGGGATTTAGATTTTGTACGGGATTTCGGACTGGATTTCGTACAGGATTTCGTGCGGGATTTCGTAAGGGATTTCGTATGGGTTTTCGGACGAGATTTCGGACGGGATTTCGGACGGGATTTCGGCCGGGATTTCGGACGGGATTTTGGACGAGATTTCAGACGCGATTTCGGACTGGATCTCGGACGGGATTTCGGACGGGATTTCGGACGGGATTTCGATTTCGTACAGGATTTCGTACGGGATTTCGATTTCGTACGGGATTTCGTACGGGATTTCGTACAGGATTTCGGACGGGATTTCGTACTGGATTTCGTACGGGATTTTTTACGGGATTTCGTACTGGATTTCGTACGGGATTTCGGACGGGATTTCGAACGGGATTTCGGACGGGATTTCGGACGGGATTTCAGACGGGATTTCGAACGGGATTTCGGACGGGATTTCGATTTCGGACGGGATTTCGTACGGGATTTCGATTTCGTACGGGATTTCGAAGGGGATTTCGATTTCGTACGGGATTTCGTACGGGATGTCTATTTCGTACAGGATTTCGTACGGGATTTCGTACGCGATTTCGGACGGGATTTCGGACGGGATTTCAGACGGGATTTCGGACGGGATTTTGAACGAGATTTCAGACGCGATTTCGGAGTGGATTTCGGACGAGATTTCGATTTCGTACAGGATTTCGTACGGGATTTCGTACAGGATTTCGATTTTGTACGGGATTTCGGACTGGATTTCGTACAGGATTTCGTACGGGATTTCGGACTGGTTTTTGGACGGGATTTCGGACGTGATTTAGATTTTGGACGGGATTTAGATTTCGGAAGGGATTTCGTATGGGATTTCGATTTCGTACGGGATTTCGTACGGGATTTCGTACGGGATTTCGATTTCATACGGGATTTCGATTTCGTACGGGATTTCGTACAGGATTTCGTACGGGATGTCGTACGGGATTTTGGACGGGATTTCGTACGGGATTTCGGACGGGATTTCGGATGAGATTTCGGACTGGATTTCGTACAGGATTTTGTATGGGATTTCGTACGGGATTTCGGACTGGATTTCGGACGGGATTTCGGACGGGATTTCGGACGGGATTTCGGACGGGGTTTCGTACGGGATTTCGGACGGGATTTCGGACGGGATTTCGGACGGGATTTCGGACGGGATTTTGGACGAAATTTCAGACGCGATTTCGGACTGGATCTCGGACGGGATTTCGGACGGGATTTCGGACGGGATTTCGGACGGGATTTCGTACGGGATTTCGGACGGGATTTCGGACGGGATTTCGGACGTGATTTCGGACGGGATTTTGATCGAGATTTCAGACGGGATTTCGGACGGGATTTTGTACGGGATTTCGTACGGGATTTCGATTTCGTACGGGATTTCGTACAGGATTTCGATTTTGTACGGGATTTCGGACTGGATTTCGTACAGGATTTCGTACGGGATTTCGTACGGGATTTCGTACGGGATTTCGGACGGGATTTCGGACGGGATTTCGGACAGGATTTCGAATGGGATTTCGGACGGAATTTCGTATGGGATTTCGATTTCCTACGGGATTTCGTACGGGATTTCGATTTCGTACGGGATTTCGTATAGGATTTCGATTTTGTACGGGATTTCGGACTGGATTTCGTACAGGATTTCGTACGGGATTTCGTACGGGATTTCGGACGGGATTTCGGACAGGATTTCGGACAGGATTTCGGATGGGATTTCGATTTCTTACGGGATTTAGATTTTGTACGGGATTTTGGACTGGATTTCGTACAGGATTTCGTGCGGGATTTCGTAAGGGATTTCGTATGGGTTTTCGGACGAGATTTCGGACGGGATTTCGGACGGGATTTCGGCCGGGATTTCGGACGGGATTTTGGACGAGATTTCAGACGCGATTTCGGACTGGATCTCGGACGGGATTTCGGACGGGATTTCGGACGGGATTTCGATTTCGTACAGGATTTCGTACGGGATTTCGATTTCGTACGGGATTTCGTACGGGATTTCGTACAGGATTTCGGACGGGATTTCGTACTGGATTTCGTACGGGATTTTTTACGGGATTTCGTACTGGATTTCGTACGGGATTTCGGACGGGATTTCGAACGGGATTTCGGACGGGATTTCGGACGGGATTTCGGACGGGATTTCAGACGGGATTTCGAACGGGATTTCGGACGGGATTTCGATTTCGGACGGGATTTCGTACGGGATTTCGATTTCGTACGGGATTTCGAAGGGGATTTCGATTTCGTACGGGATTTCGTACGGGATGTCTATTTCGTACAGGATTTCGTACGGGATTTCGTACGCGATTTCGGACGGGATTTCGGACGGGATTTCAGACGGGATTTCGGACGGGATTTTGAACGAGATTTCAGACGCGATTTCGGAGTGGATTTCGGACGAGATTTCGATTTCGTACAGGATTTCGTACGGGATTTCGTACAGGATTTCGATTTTGTACGGGATTTCGGACTGGATTTCGTACAGGATTTCGTACGGGATTTCGGACTGGTTTTTGGACGGGATTTCGGACGTGATTTAGATTTTGGACGGGATTTAGATTTCGGAAGGGATTTCGTATGGGATTTCGATTTCGTACGGGATTTCGTACGGGATTTCGTACGGGATTTCGATTTCATACGGGATTTCGATTTCGTACGGGATTTCGTACAGGATTTCGTACGGGATGTCGTACGGGATTTTGGACGGGATTTCGTACGGGATTTCGGACGGGATTTCGGATGAGATTTCGGACTGGATTTCGTACAGGATTTTGTATGGGATTTCGTACGGGATTTCGGACTGGATTTCGGACGGGATTTCGGACGGGATTTCGGACGGGATTTCGGACGGGGTTTCGTACGGGATTTCGGACGGGATTTCGGACGGGATTTCGGACGGGATTTCGGACGGGATTTTGGACGAAATTTCAGACGCGATTTCGGACTGGATCTCGGACGGGATTTCGGACGGGATTTCGGACGGGATTTCGGACGGGATTTCGTACGGGATTTCGGACGTGATTTCGGACGGGATTTTGATCGAGATTTCAGACGGGATTTCGGACGGGATTTTGTACGGGATTTCGTACGGGATTTCGATTTCGTACGGGATTTCGTACAGGATTTCGATTTTGTACGGGATTTCGGACTGGATTTCGTACAGGATTTCGTACGGGATTTCGTACGGGATTTCGTACGGGATTTCGGACGGGATTTCGGACGGGATTTCGGACAGGATTTCGAATGGGATTTCGGACGGAATTTCGTATGGGATTTCGATTTCCTACGGGATTTCGTACGGGATTTCGATTTCGTACGGGATTTCGTATAGGATTTCGATTTTGTACGGGATTTCGGACTGGATTTCGTACAGGATTTCGTACGGGATTTCGTACGGGATTTCGGACGGGATTTCGGACAGGATTTCGGACAGGATTTCGGATGGGATTTCGATTTCTTACGGGATTTAGATTTTGTACGGGATTTCGGACTGGATTTCGTACAGGATTTCGTGCGGGATTTCGTAAGGGATTTCGTATGGGTTTTCGGACGAGATTTCGGACGGGATTTCGGACGGGATTTCGGCCGGGATTTCGGACGGGATTTCGTACAGGATTTCGGACGGGATTTCGTACTGGATTTCGTACGGGATTTTTTACGGGATTTCGTACTGGATTTCGTACGGGATTTCGGACGGGATTTCGAACGGGATTTCGGACGGGATTTCGGACGGGATTTCAGACGGGATTTCGAACGGGATTTCGGACGGGATTTCGATTTCGGACGGGATTTCGTACGGGATTTCGATTTCGT
This sequence comes from Lethenteron reissneri, assembly GCF_015708825.2. NCBI lineage: Eukaryota > Metazoa > Chordata > Hyperoartia > Petromyzontiformes > Petromyzontidae > Lethenteron > Lethenteron reissneri. Next base: position 63,906 of record NW_026891718.1, read on the forward strand.
ACGGGATTTCGAAGGGGATTTCGATTTCGTACGGGATTTCGTACGGGATTTCTATTTCGTACGGGATTTCGTACGGGATTTCGTACGGGATTTCGGACGGGATTTCGGACGGGATTTCGGACGGGATTTCGGACGGGATTTTGAACGAGATTTCAGACGCGATTTCGGAGTGGATTTCTGACGAGATTTCGATTTCGTACAGGATTTCGTAGGGGATTTCGTACAGGATTTCGATTTTGTACGGGATTTCGGACTGGATTTCGTACAGGATTTCGTACGGGATTTCGTACGGGATTTCGTATGGGATTTCGGACGGGATTTCGGACAGGATATCGGACGGGATTTCGATTTTGTACGGGATTTTGTACGGGATTTCGTACGGGATTTCGATTTTGTACGGGATTTCGGACTGGATTTAGCACAGGATTTCGTGCGGGATTTCGGAAGGATTTCGGACGGGATTTCGGACGGGATTTTGGACAGGATTTCGGACGGGATTTCAGACGGGATTTCGGCCAGGATTTCGGACGGGATTTCGGATGGGATTTCGGACGGGATTTTGTATGGGATTTCGTACGGGATTTCGGACTGGATTTCGGACGGGATTTCAGACGGGATTTCGTACGGGATTTCAGACGGGATTTCAGACGGGATTTCGGACGGGATTTCGTATGGGATTTCGTACGGGATTTCGTACGGGATTTCGTACAGGATTTCGGACGGGATTTCGTACTGGATTTCGTACGGGATTTTTTACGGGATTTCGTACTGGATTTCGTACGGGATTTCGGACTGGATTTCGGACGGGATTTCGGACGGGATTTCGGACGGGATTTCGGACGGGGTTTCGTACGGGATTTCGGACGGGATTTCGGACGGGATTTCGGACGGGATTTTGGACGAAATTTCAGACGCGATTTCGGACTGGATCTCGGACGGGATTTCGGACGGGATTTCGTACGGGATTTCGGACGGGATTTCGGACGGGATTTCGGACGTGATTTCGGACGGGATTTTGATCGAGATTTCAGACGGGATTTCGGACGGGATTTTGTACGGGATTTCGTACGGGATTTCGATTTCGTACGGGATTTCGTACAGGATTTCGATTTTGTACGGGATTTTGGACTGGATTTCGTACAGGATTTCGTACGGGATTTCGTACGGGATTTCGTACGGGATTTCGGACGGGATTTCGGACGGGATTTCGGACAGGATTTCGAATGGGATTTCGGACGGAATTTCGTATGGGATTTCGATTTCCTACGGGATTTCGTACGGGATTTCGATTTCGTACGGGATTTCGTATAGGATTTCGATTTTGTACGGGATTTCGGACTGGATTTCGTACAGGATTTCGTACGGGATTTCGTACGGGATTTCGGACGGGATTTCGGACAGGATTTCGGACAGGATTTCGGATGGGATTTCGATTTCTTACGGGATTTAGATTTTGTACGGGATTTCGGACTGGATTTCGTACAGGATTTCGTGCGGGATTTCGTAAGGGATTTCGTATGGGTTTTCGGACGAGATTTCGGACGGGATTTCGGACGGGATTTCGGCCGGGATTTCGGACGGGATTTCGTACAGGATTTCGGACGGGATTTCGTACTGGATTTCGTACGGGATTTTTTACGGGATTTCGTACTGGATTTCGTACGGGATTTCGGACGGGATTTCGAACGGGATTTCGGACGGGATTTCGGACGGGATTTCAGACGGGATTTCGAACGGGATTTCGGACGGGATTTCGATTTCGGACGGGATTTCGTACGGGATTTCGATTTCGTACGGGATTTCGAAGGGGATTTCGATTTCGTACGGGATTTCGTACGGGATTTCTATTTCGTACGGGATTTCGTACGGGATTTCGTACGGGATTTCGGACGGGATTTCGGACGGGATTTCGGACGGGATTTCGGACGGGATTTCGGACGGGATTTTGAACGAGATTTCAGACGCGATTTCGGAGTGGATTTCGGACGAGATTTCGATTTCGTACAGGATTTCGTAGGGGATTTCGTACAGGATTTCGATTTTGTACGGGATTTCGGACTGGATTTCGTACAGGATTTCGTACGGGATTTCGTACGGGATTTCGTATGGGATTTCGGACGGGATTTCGGACAGGATATCGGACGGGATTTCGATTTTGTACGGGATTTTGTACGGGATTTCGTACGGGATTTCGATTTTGTACGGGATTTCGGACTGGATTTAGCACAGGATTTCGTGCGGGATTTCGGAAGGATTTCGGACGGGATTTCGGACGGGATTTTGGACAGGATTTCGGACGGGATTTCAGACGGGATTTCGGCCGGGATTTCAGACGGGATTTCGTACGGGATTTCAGACGGGATTTCAGACGGGATTTCGGACGGGATTTCGTATGGGATTTCGTACGGGATTTCGTACGGGATTTCGTACAGGATTTCGGACGGGATTTCGTACTGGATTTCGTACGGGATTTTTTACGGGATTTCGTACTGGATTTCGTACGGGATTTCGGACGGGATTTCGAACGGGATTTCGGACGGGATTTCGATTTCGGACGGGATTTCGTACGGGATTTCGATTTCGTACGGGATTTCGAAGGGGATTTCGATTTCGTACGGGATTTCGTACGGGATTTCGAAGGGGATTTCGATTTCGTACGGGATTTCGTACGGGATTTCGGACGGGATTTCGGACGGGATTTCAGACGGGATTTCGGACGGGATTTTGAACGAGATTTCAGACGCGATTTCGGAGTGGATTTCGGACGAGATTTCGATTTCGTACAGGATTTCGTACGGGATTTCGTACAGGATTTCGATTTTGTACGGGATTTCGGACTGGATTTCGTACAGGATTTCGTACGGGATTTCGGACTGGTTTTTGGACGGGATTTCGGACGTGATTTAGATTTTGGACGGGATTTAGATTTCGGAAGGGATTTCGTATGGGATTTCGATTTCGTACGGGATTTCGTACGGGATTTCGTACGGGATTTCGATTTCATACGGGATTTCGATTTCGTACGGGATTTCGTACAGGATTTCGTACGGGATGTCGTACGGGATTTTGGACGGGATTTCGTACGGGATTTCGGACGGGATTTCGGATGAGATTTCGGACTGGATTTCGTACAGGATTTTGTATGGGATTTCGTACGGGATTTCGGACTGGATTTCGGACGGGATTTCGGACGGGATTTCGGACGGGATTTCGGACGGGGTTTCGTACGGGATTTCGGACGGGATTTCGGACGGGATTTCGGACGGGATTTCGGACGGGATTTTGGACGAAATTTCAGACGCGATTTCGGACTGGATCTCGGACGGGTTTTCGGACGGGATTTCGGACGGGATTTCGGACGGGATTTCGTACGGGATTTCGGACGGGATTTCGGACGGGATTTCGGACGTGATTTCGGACGGGATTTTGATCGAGATTTCAGACGGGATTTCGGACGGGATTTTGTACGGGATTTCGTACGGGATTTTGATTTCGTACGGGATTTCGTACAGGATTTCGATTTTGTACGGGATTTCGGACTGGATTTCGTACAGGATTTCGTACGGGATTTCGTACGGGATTTCGTACGGGATTTCGGACGGGATTTCGGACGGGATTTCGGACAGGATTTCGAATGGGATTTCGGACGGAATTTCGTATGGGATTTCGATTTCCTACGGGATTTCGTACGGGATTTCGATTTTGTACGGGATTTTGGACTGGATTTCGTACAGGATTTCGTACGGGATTTCGTACGGGATTTCGTACGGGATTTCGGACGGGATTTCGGACGGGATTTCGGACAGGATTTCGAATGGGATTTCGGACGGAATTTCGTATGGGATTTCGATTTCCTACGGGATTTCGTACGGGATTTCGATTTCGTACGGGATTTCGTATAGGATTTCGATTTTGTACGGGATTTCGGACTGGATTTCGTACAGGATTTCGTACGGGATTTCGTACGGGATTTCGGACGGGATTTCGGACAGGATTTCGGACAGGATTTCGGATGGGATTTCGATTTCTTACGGGATTTAGATTTTGTACGGGATTTCGGACTGGATTTCGTACAGGATTTCGTGCGGGATTTCGTAAGGGATTTCGTATGGGTTTTCGGACGAGATTTCGGACGGGATTTCGGACGGGATTTCGGCCGGGATTTCGGACGGGATTTCGTACAGGATTTCGGACGGGATTTCGTACTGGATTTCGTACGGGATTTTTTACGGGATTTCGTACTGGATTTCGTACGGGATTTCGGACGGGATTTCGAACGGGATTTCGGACGGGATTTCGGACGGGATTTCAGACGGGATTTCGAACGGGATTTCGGACGGGATTTCGATTTCGGACGGGATTTCGTACGGGATTTCGATTTCGTACGGGATTTCGAAGGGGATTTCGATTTCGTACGGGATTTCGTACGGGATTTCTATTTCGTACGGGATTTCGTACGGGATTTCGTACGGGATTTCGGACGGGATTTCGGACGGGATTTCGGACGGGATTTCGGACGGGATTTCGGACGGGATTTTGAACGAGATTTCAGACGCGATTTCGGAGTGGATTTCGGACGAGATTTCGATTTCGTACAGGATTTCGTAGGGGATTTCGTACAGGATTTCGATTTTGTACGGGATTTCGGACTGGATTTCGTACAGGATTTCGTACGGGATTTCGTACGGGATTTCGTATGGGATTTCGGACGGGATTTCGGACAGGATATCGGACGGGATTTCGATTTTGTACGGGATTTTGTACGGGATTTCGTACGGGATTTCGATTTTGTACGGGATTTCGGACTGGATTTAGCACAGGATTTCGTGCGGGATTTCGGAAGGATTTCGGACGGGATTTCGGACGGGATTTTGGACAGGATTTCGGACGGGATTTCAGACGGGATTTCGGCCGGGATTTCAGACGGGATTTCGTACGGGATTTCAGACGGGATTTCAGACGGGATTTCGGACGGGATTTCGTATGGGATTTCGTACGGGATTTCGTACGGGATTTCGTACAGGATTTCGGACGGGATTTCGTACTGGATTTCGTACGGGATTTTTTACGGGATTTCGTACTGGATTTCGTACGGGATTTCGGACGGGATTTCGAACGGGATTTCGGACGGGATTTCGATTTCGGACGGGATTTCGTACGGGATTTCGATTTCGTACGGGATTTCGAAGGGGATTTCGATTTCGTACGGGATTTCGTACGGGATTTCGAAGGGGATTTCGATTTCGTACGGGATTTCGTACGGGATTTCGGACGGGATTTCGGACGGGATTTCAGACGGGATTTCGGACGGGATTTTGAACGAGATTTCAGACGCGATTTCGGAGTGGATTTCGGACGAGATTTCGATTTCGTACAGGATTTCGTACGGGATTTCGTACAGGATTTCGATTTTGTACGGGATTTCGGACTGGATTTCGTACAGGATTTCGTACGGGATTTCGGACTGGTTTTTGGACGGGATTTCGGACGTGATTTAGATTTTGGACGGGATTTAGATTTCGGAAGGGATTTCGTATGGGATTTCGATTTCGTACGGGATTTCGTACGGGATTTCGTACGGGATTTCGATTTCATACGGGATTTCGATTTCGTACGGGATTTCGTACAGGATTTCGTACGGGATGTCGTACGGGATTTTGGACGGGATTTCGTACGGGATTTCGGACGGGATTTCGGATGAGATTTCGGACTGGATTTCGTACAGGATTTTGTATGGGATTTCGTACGGGATTTCGGACTGGATTTCGGACGGGATTTCGGACGGGATTTCGGACGGGATTTCGGACGGGGTTTCGTACGGGATTTCGGACGGGATTTCGGACGGGATTTCGGACGGGATTTCGGACGGGATTTTGGACGAAATTTCAGACGCGATTTCGGACTGGATCTCGGACGGGTTTTCGGACGGGATTTCGGACGGGATTTCGGACGGGATTTCGTACGGGATTTCGGACGGGATTTCGGACGGGATTTCGGACGTGATTTCGGACGGGATTTTGATCGAGATTTCAGACGGGATTTCGGACGGGATTTTGTACGGGATTTCGTACGGGATTTCGATTTCGTACGGGATTTCGTACAGGATTTCGATTTTGTACGGGATTTCGGACTGGATTTCGTACAGGATTTCGTACGGGATTTCGTACGGGATTTCGTACGGGATTTCGGACGGGATTTCGGACGGGATTTCGGACAGGATTTCGAATGGGATTTCGGACGGAATTTCGTATGGGATTTCGATTTCCTACGGGATTTCGTACGGGATTTCGATTTCGTACGGGATTTCGTATAGGATTTCGATTTTGTACGGGATTTCGGACTGGATTTCGTACAGGATTTCGTACGGGATTTCGTACGGGATTTCGGACGGGATTTCGGACAGGATTTCGGACAGGATTTCGGATGGGATTTCGATTTCTTACGGGATTTAGATTTTGTACGGGATTTCGGACTGGATTTCGTACAGGATTTCGTGCGGGATTTCGTAAGGGATTTCGTATGGGTTTTCGGACGAGATTTCGGACGGGATTTCGGACGGGATTTCGGCCGGGATTTCGGACGGGATTTTGTACAGGATTTCGGACGGGATTTCGTACTGGATTTCGTACGGGATTTTTTACGGGATTTCGTACTGGATTTCGTACGGGATTTCGGACGGGATTTCGAACGGGATTTCGGACGGGATTTCGGACGGGATTTCAGACGGGATTTCGAACGGGATTTCGGACGGGATTTCGATTTCGGACGGGATTTCGTACGGGATTTCGATTTCGTACGGGATTTCGAAGGGGATTTCGATTTCGTACGGGATTTCGTACGGGATTTCTATTTCGTACGGGATTTCGTACGGGATTTCGTACGGGATTTCGGACGGGATTTCGGACGGGATTTCGGACGGGATTTCGGACGGGATTTTGAACGAGATTTCAGACGCGATTTCGGAGTGGATTTCGGACGAGATTTCGATTTCGTACAGGATTTCGTAGGGGATTTCGTACAGGATTTCGATTTTGTACGGGATTTCGGACTGGATTTCGTACAGGATTTCGTACGGGATTTCGTACGGGATTTCGTATGGGATTTCGGACGGGATTTCGGACAGGATATCGGACGGGATTTCGATTTTGTACGGGATTTTGTACGGGATTTCGTACGGGATTTCGATTTTGTACGGGATTTCGGACTGGATTTAGCACAGGATTTCGTGCGGGATTTCGGAAGGATTTCGGACGGGATTTCGGACGGGATTTTGGACAGGATTTCGGACGGGATTTCAGACGGGATTTCGGCCGGGATTTCGGACGGGATTTCGGATGGGATTTCGGACGGGATTTTGTATGGGATTTCGTACGGGATTTCGGACTGGATTTCGGACGGGATTTCAGACGGGATTTCGTACGGGATTTCAGACGGGATTTCAGACGGGATTTCGGACGGGATTTCGTATGAGATTTCGTACGGGATTTCGTACGGGATTTCGTACAGGATTTCGGACGGGATTTCGTACTGGATTTCGTACGGGATTTTTTACGGGATTTCGTACTGGATTTCGTACGGGATTTCGGACGGGATTTCGAACGGGATTTCGGACGGGATTTCGATTTCGGACGGGATTTCGGACGGGATTTCGATTTCGTACGGGATTTCGAAGGGGATTTCGATTTCGTACGGGATTTCGTACGGGATTTCTATTTCGTACGGGATTTCGTACGGGATTTCGTACGGGATTTCGGACGGGATTTCGGACGGGATTTCAGACGGGATTTCGGACGGGATTTTGAACGAGATTTCAGACGCGATTTCGGAGTGGATTTCGGACGAGATTTCGATTTCGTACAGGATTTCGTACGGGATTTCGTACAGGATTTCGATTTTGTACGGGATTTCGGACTGGATTTCGTACAGGATTTCGTACGGGATTTCGGACTGGTTTTTGGACGGGATTTCGGACGTGATTCAGATTTTGGACGGGATTTAGATTTCGGAAGGGATTTCGTATGGGATTTCGATTTCGTACGGGATTTCGTACGGGATTTCGTACGGGATTTCGATTTCATACGGGATTTCGATTTCGTACGGGATTTCGTACAGGATTTCGTACGGGATGTCGTACGGGATTTTGGACGGGATTTCGTACGGGATTTCGGACGGGATTTCGGATGAGATTTCGGACTGGATTTCGTACAGGATTTTGTATGGGATTTCGTACGGGATTTCGGACTGGATTTCGGACGGGATTTCGGACGGGATTTCGGACGGGATTTCGGACGGGGTTTCGTACGGGATTTCAGACGGGACTTCGGACGGGATTTCGGACGGGATTTCGGACGGGATTTTGGACGAAATTTCAGACGCGATTTCGGACTGGATCTCGGACGGGATTTCGGACGGGATTTCGGACGGGATTTCGTACGGGATTTCGGACGGGATTTCGGACGGGATTTCGGACGTGATTTCGGACGGGATTTTGATCGAGATTTCAGACGGGATTTCGGACGGGATTTTGTACGGGATTTCGTACGGGATTTCGATTTCGTACGGGATTTCGTACAGGATTTCGATTTTGTACGGGATTTCGGACTGGATTTTGTACAGGATTTCGTACGGGATTTCGTACGGGATTTCGTACGGGATTTCGGACGGGATTTCGGACGGGATTTCGGACAGGATTTCGAATGGGATTTCGGACAGAATTTCGTATGGGATTTCGATTTCCTACGGGATTTCGTACGGGATTTCGATTTCGTACGGGATTTCGTATAGGATTTAGATTTTGTACGGGATTTCGGACTGGATTTCGTACAGGATTTCGTACGGGATTTCGTACGGGATTTCGGACGGGATTTCGGACAGGATTTCGGACAGGATTTCGGATGGGATTTCGATTTCTTACGGGATTTAGATTTTGTACGGGATTTCGGACTGGATTTCGTACAGGATTTCGTGCGGGATTTCGTAAGGGATTTCGTATGGGTTTTCGGACGAGATTTCGGACGGGATTTCGGACGGGATTTCGGCCGGGATTTCGGACGGGATTTCGTACAGGATTTCGGATGGGATTTCGTACTGGATTTCGTACGGGATTTTTTACGGGATTTCGTACTGGATTTCGTACGGGATTTCGGACGGGATTTCGAACGGGATTTCGGACGGGATTTCGGACGGGATTTCAGACGGGATTTCGAACGGGATTTCGGACGGGATTTCGATTTCGGACGGGATTTCGTACGGGATTTCGATTTCGTACGGGATTTCGAAGGGGATTTCGATTTCGTACGGGATTTCGTACGGGATTTCTATTTCGTACGGGATTTCGTACGGGATTTCGTACGGGATTTCGGACGGGATTTCGGACGGGATTTCGGACGGGATTTCGGACGGGATTTTGAACGAGATTTCAGACGCGATTTCGGAGTGGATTTCGGACGAGATTTCGATTTCGTACAGGATTTCGTAGGGGATTTCGTACAGGATTTCGATTTTGTACGGGATTTCGGACTGGATTTCTTACAGGATTTCGTACGGGATTTCGTACGGGATTTCGTATGGGATTTCGGACGGGATTTCGGACAGGATATCGGACGGGATTTCGATTTTGTACGGGATTTTGTACGGGATTTTGTACGGGATTTCGATTTTGTACGGGATTTCGGACTGGATTTAGCACAGGATTTCGTGCGGGATTTCGGAAGGATTTCGGACGGGATTTCGGACGGGATTTTGGACAGGATTTCGGACGGGATTTCAGACGGGATTTCGGCCGGGATTTCGGACGGGATTTCGGATGGGATTTCGGACGGGATTTTGTATGGGATTTCGTACGGGATTTCGGACTGGATTTCGGACGGGATTTCAGACGGGATTTCGTACGGGATTTCAGACGGGATTTCAGACGGGATTTCGGACGGGATTTCGTATGGGATTTCGTACGGGATTTCGTACGGGATTTCGTACAGGATTTCGGACGGGATTTCGTACTGGATTTCGTACGGGATTTTTTACGGGATTTCGTACTGGATTTCGTACGGGATTTCGGACTGGATTTCGGACGGGATTTCGGACGGGATTTCGGACGGGATTTCGGACGGGGTTTCGTACGGGATTTCGGACGGGATTTCGGACGGGATTTCGGACGGGATTTCGGACGGGATTTTGGACGAAATTTCAGACGCGATTTCGGACTGGATCTCGGACGGGATTTCGGACGGGATTTCGGACGGGATTTCGGACGGGATTTCGTACGGGATTTCGGACGGGATTTCGGACGGGATTTCGGACGTGATTTCGGACGGGATTTTGATCGAGATTTCAGACGGGATTTCGGACGGGATTTTGTACGGGATTTCGTACGGGATTTCGATTTCGTACGGGATTTCGTACAGGATTTCGATTTTGTACGGGATTTCGGACTGGATTTCGTACAGGATTTCGTACGGGATTTCGTACGGGATTTCGTACGGGATTTCGGACGGGATTTCAGACGGGATTTCGGACAGGATTTCGAATGGGATTTCGGACGGAATTTCGTATGGGATTTCGATTTCCTACGGGATTTTGTACGGGATTTCGATTTCGTACGGGATTTCGTATAGGATTTCGATTTTGTACGGGATTTCGGACTGGATTTCGTACAGGATTTCGTACGGGATTTCGTACGGGATTTCGGACGGGATTTCGGACAGGATTTCGGACAGGATTTCGGATGGGATTTCGATTTCTTACGGGATTTAGATTTTGTACGGGATTTCGGACGGGATTTCGTACAGGATTTCAGACGGGATTTCGTACTGGATTTCGTACGGGATTTTTTACGGGATTTCGTACTGGATTTCGTACGGGATTTCGGACGGGATTTCGAACGGGATTTCGGACGGGATTTCAGACGGGATTTCAGACGGGATTTCGAACGGGATTTCGGACGGGATTTCGATTTCTGACGGGATTTCGTACGGGATTTCGATTTCGTACGGGATTTCGAAGGGGATTTCGATTTCGTACGGGATTTCGTACGGGATTTCTATTTCGTACGGGATTTCGTACGGGATTTCGTACGGGATTTCGGACGGGATTTCGGACGGGATTTCGGACGGGATTTCGGACGGGATTTTGAACGAGGTTTCAGACGCGATTTCGGAGTGGATTTCGGACGAGATTTCGATTTCGTACGGGATTTCGGACTGGATTTCGTACAGGATTTCGTGCGGGATTTCGTAAGGGATTTCGTATGGGTTTTCGGACGAGATTTCGGACGGGATTTCGGACGGGATTTCGGCCGGGATTTCGGACGGGATTTCGTACAGGATTTCGGATGGGATTTCGTACTGGATTTCGTACGGGATTTTTTACGGGATTTCGTACTGGATTTCGTACGGGATTTCGGACGGGATTTCGAACGGGATTTCGGACGGGATTTCGGACGGGATTTCAGACGGGATTTCGAACGGGATTTCGGACGGGATTTCGATTTCGGACGGGATTTCGTACGGGATTTCGATTTCGTACGGGATTTCGAAGGGGATTTCGATTTCGTACGGGATTTCGTACGGGATTTCTATTTCGTACGGGATTTCGTACGGGATTTCGTACGGGATTTCGGACGGGATTTCGGACGGGATTTCGGACGGGATTTCGGACGGGATTTTGAACGAGATTTCAGACGCGATTTCGGAGTGGATTTCGGACGAGATTTCGATTTCGTACAGGATTTCGTAGGGGATTTCGTACAGGATTTCGATTTTGTACGGGATTTCGGACTGGATTTCTTACAGGATTTCGTACGGGATTTCGTACGGGATTTCATATGGGATTTCGGACGGGATTTCGGACAGGATATCGGACGGGATTTCGATTTTGTACGGGATTTTGTACGGGATTTTGTACGGGATTTCGATTTTGTACGGGATTTCGGACTGGATTTAGCACAGGATTTCGTGCGGGATTTCGGAAGGATTTCGGACGGGATTTCGGACGGGATTTTGGACAGGATTTCGGACGGGATTTCAGACGGGATTTCGGCCGGGATTTCGGACGGGATTTCGGATGGGATTTCGGACGGGATTTTGTATGGGATTTCGTACGGGATTTCGGACTGGATTTCGGACGGGATTTCAGACGGGATTTCGTACGGGATTTCAGACGGGATTTCAGACGGGATTTCGGACGGGATTTCGTATGGGATTTCGTACGGGATTTCGTACGGGATTTCGTACAGGATTTCGGACGGGATTTCGTACTGGATTTCGTACGGGATTTTTTACGGGATTTCGTACTGGATTTCGTACGGGATTTCGGACTGGATTTCGGACGGGATTTCGGACGGGATTTCGGACGGGATTTCGGACGGGGTTTCGTACGGGATTTCGGACGGGATTTCGGACGGGATTTCGGACGGGATTTCGGACGGGATTTTGGACGGGATTTCGGACAGGATTTCGGACAGGATTTCGGATGGGATTTCGATTTCTTACGGGATTTAGATTTTGTACGGGATTTCGGACTGGATTTCGTACAGGATTTCGTGCGGGATTTCGTAAGGGATTTCGTATGGGTTTTCGGACGAGATTTCGGACGGGATTTCGGACGGGATTTCGGCCGGGATTTCGGACGGGATTTCGTACAGGATTTCGGATGGGATTTCGTACTGGATTTCGTACGGGATTTTTTACGGGATTTCGTACTGGATTTCGTACGGGATTTCGGACGGGATTTCGAACGGGATTTCGGACGGGATTTCGGACGGGATTTCAGACGGGATTTCGAACGGGATTTCGGACGGGATTTCGATTTCGGACGGGATTTCGTACGGGATTTCGATTTCGTACGGGATTTCGAAGGGGATTTCGATTTCGTACGGGATTTCGTACGGGATTTCTATTTCGTACGGGATTTCGTACGGGATTTCGTACGGGATTTCGGACGGGATTTCGGACGGGATTTCAGACGGGATTTCGGACGGGATTTTGAACGAGATTTCAGACGCGATTTCGGAGTGGATTTCGGACGAGATTTCGATTTCGTACAGGATTTCGTAGGGGATTTCGTACAGGATTTCGATTTTGTACGGGATTTCGGACTGGATTTCTTACAGGATTTCGTACGGGATTTCGTACGGGATTTCGTATGGGATTTCGGACGGGATTTCGGACAGGATATCGGACGGGATTTCGATTTTGTACGGGATTTTGTACGGGATTTTGTACGGGATTTCGATTTTGTACGGGATTTCGGACTGGATTTAGCACAGGATTTCGTGCGGGATTTCGGAAGGATTTCGGACGGGATTTCGGACGGGATTTTGGACAGGATTTCGGACGGGATTTCAGACGGGATTTCGGCCGGAATTTCGGACGGGATTTCGGATGGGATTTCGGACGGGATTTTGTATGGGATTTCGTACGGGATTTCGGACTGGATTTCGGACGGGATTTCAGACGGGATTTCGTACGGGATTTCAGACGGGATTTCAGACGGGATTTCGGACGGGATTTCGTATGGGATTTCGTACGGGATTTCGTACGGGATTTCGTACAGGATTTCGGACGGGATTTCGTACTGGATTTCGTACGGGATTTTTTACGGGATTTCGTACTGGATTTCGTACGGGATTTCGGACTGGATTTCGGACGGGATTTCGGACGGGATTTCGGACGGGATTTCGGACGGGGTTTCGTACGGGATTTCGGACGGGATTTCGGACGGGATTTCGGACGGGATTTCGGACGGGATTTTGGACGAAATTTCAGACGCGATTTCGGACTGGATCTCGGACGGGATTTCGGACGGGATTTCGGACGGGATTTCGGACGGGGTTTCGTACGGGATTTCGGACGGGATTTCGGACGGGATTTCGGACGGGATTTCGGACGGGATTTTGGACGAAATTTCAGACGCGATTTCGGACTGGATCTCGGACGGGATTTCGGACGGGATTTCGGACGGGATTTCGGACGGGATTTCGTACGGGATTTCGGACGGGATTTCGGACGGGATTTCGGACGTGATTTCGGACGGGATTTTGATCGAGATTTCAGACGGGATTTCGGACGGGATTTTGTACGGGATTTCGTACGGGATTTCGATTTCGTACGGGATTTCGTACAGGATTTCGATTTTGTACGGGATTTCGGACTGGATTTCGTACAGGATTTCGTACGGGATTTCGGACGGGATTTCGGACGGGATTTCGGACGGGATTTTGAACGAGGTTTCAGACGCGATTTCGGAGTGGATTTCGGACGAGATTTCGATTTCGTACGGGATTTCGGACTGGATTTCGTACAGGATTTCGTGCGGGATTTCGTAAGGGATTTCGTATGGGTTTTCGGACGAGATTTCGGACGGGATTTCGGACGGGATTTCGGCCGGGATTTCGGACGGGATTTCGTACAGGATTTCGGATGGGATTTCGTACTGGATTTCGTACGGGATTTTTTACGGGATTTCGTACTGGATTTCGTACGGGATTTCGGACGGGATTTCGAACGGGATTTCGGACGGGATTTCGGACGGGATTTCAGACGGGATTTCGAACGGGATTTCGGACGGGATTTCGATTTCGGACGGGATTTCGTACGGGATTTCGATTTCGTACGGGATTTCGAAGGGGATTTCGATTTCGTACGGGATTTCGTACGGGATTTCTATTTCGTACGGGATTTCGTACGGGATTTCGTACGGGATTTCGGACGGGATTTCGGACGGGATTTCGGACGGGATTTCGGACGGGATTTTGAACGAGATTTCAGACGCGATTTCGGAGTGGATTTCGGACGAGATTTCGATTTCGTACAGGATTTCGTAGGGGATTTCGTACAGGATTTCGATTTTGTACGGGATTTCGGACTGGATTTCTTACAGGATTTCGTACGGGATTTCGTACGGGATTTCGTATGGGATTTCGGACGGGATTTCGGACAGGATATCGGACGGGATTTCGATTTTGTACGGGATTTTGTACGGGATTTTGTACGGGATTTCGATTTTGTACGGGATTTCGGACTGGATTTAGCACAGGATTTCGTGCGGGATTTCGGAAGGATTTCGGACGGGATTTCGGACGGGATTTTGGACAGGATTTCGGACGGGATTTCAGACGGGATTTCGGCCGGGATTTCGGACGGGATTTCGGATGGGATTTCGGACGGGATTTTGTATGGGATTTCGTACGGGATTTCGGACTGGATTTCGGACGGGATTTCAGACGGGATTTCGTACGGGATTTCAGACGGGATTTCAGACGGGATTTCGGACGGGATTTCGTATGGGATTTCGTACGGGATTTCGTACGGGATTTCGTACAGGATTTCGGACGGGATTTCGTACTGGATTTCGTACGGGATTTTTTACGGGATTTCGTACTGGATTTCGTACGGGATTTCGGACTGGATTTCGGACGGGATTTCGGACGGGATTTCGGACGGGATTTCGGACGGGGTTTCGTACGGGATTTCGGACGGGATTTCGGACGGGATTTCGGACGGGATTTCGGACGGGATTTTGGACGGGATTTCGGACAGGATTTCGGACAGGATTTCGGATGGGATTTCGATTTCTTACGGGATTTAGATTTTGTACGGGATTTCGGACTGGATTTCGTACAGGATTTCGTGCGGGATTTCGTAAGGGATTTCGTATGGGTTTTCGGACGAGATTTCGGACGGGATTTCGGACGGGATTTCGGCCGGGATTTCGGACGGGATTTCGTACAGGATTTCGGATGGGATTTCGTACTGGATTTCGTACGGGATTTTTTACGGGATTTCGTACTGGATTTCGTACGGGATTTCGGACGGGATTTCGAACGGGATTTCGGACGGGATTTCGGACGGGATTTCAGACGGGATTTCGAACGGGATTTCGGACGGGATTTCGATTTCGGACGGGATTTCGTACGGGATTTCGATTTCGTACGGGATTTCGAAGGGGATTTCGATTTCGTACGGGATTTCGTACGGGATTTCTATTTCGTACGGGATTTCGTACGGGATTTCGTACGGGATTTCGGACGGGATTTCGGACGGGATTTCGGACGGGATTTCGGACGGGATTTTGAACGAGATTTCAGACGCGATTTCGGAGTGGATTTCGGACGAGATTTCGATTTCGTACAGGATTTCGTAGGGGATTTCGTACAGGATTTCGATTTTGTACGGGATTTCGGACTGGATTTCTTACAGGATTTCGTACGGGATTTCGTACGGGATTTCGTATGGGATTTCGGACGGGATTTCGGACAGGATATCGGACGGGATTTCGATTTTGTACGGGATTTTGTACGGGATTTTGTACGGGATTTCGATTTTGTACGGGATTTCGGACTGGATTTAGCACAGGATTTCGTGCGGGATTTCGGAAGGATTTCGGACGGGATTTCGGACGGGATTTTGGACAGGATTTCGGACGGGATTTCAGACGGGATTTCGGCCGGGATTTCGGACGGGATTTCGGATGGGATTTCGGACGGGATTTTGTATGGGATTTCGTACGGGATTTCGGACTGGATTTCGGACGGGATTTCAGACGGGATTTCGTACGGGATTTCAGACGGGATTTCAGACGGGATTTCGGACGGGATTTCGTATGGGATTTCGTACGGGATTTCGTACGGGATTTCGTACAGGATTTCGGACGGGATTTCGTACTGGATTTCGTACGGGATTTTTTACGGGATTTCGTACTGGATTTCGTACGGGATTTCGGACTGGATTTCGGACGGGATTTCGGACGGGATTTCGGACGGGATTTCGGACGGGGTTTCGTACGGGATTTCGGACGGGATTTCGGACGGGATTTCGGACGGGATTTCGGACGGGATTTTGGACGAAATTTCAGACGCGATTTCGGACTGGATCTCGGACGGGATTTCGGACGGGATTTCGGACGGGATTTCGGACGGGGTTTCGTACGGGATTTCGGACGGGATTTCGGACGGGATTTCGGACGGGATTTCGGACGGGATTTTGGACGAAATTTCAGACGCGATTTCGGACTGGATCTCGGACGGGATTTCGGACGGGATTTCGGACGGGATTTCGGACGGGATTTCGTACGGGATTTCGGACGGGATTTCGGACGGGATTTCGGACGTGATTTCGGACGGGATTTTGATCGAGATTTCAGACGGGATTTCGGACGGGATTTTGTACGGGATTTCGTACGGGATTTCGATTTCGTACGGGATTTCGTACAGGATTTCGATTTTGTACGGGATTTCGGACTGGATTTCGTACAGGATTTCGTACGGGATTTCGTACGGGATTTCGTACGGGATTTCGGACGGGATTTCAGACGGGATTTCGGACAGGATTTCGAATGGGATTTCGGACGGAATTTCGTATGGGATTTCGATTTCCTACGGGATTTTGTACGGGATTTCGATTTCGTACGGGATTTCGTATAGGATTTCGATTTTGTACGGGATTTCGGACTGGATTTCGTACAGGATTTCGTACGGGATTTCGTACGGGATTTCGGACGGGATTTCGGACAGGATTTCGGACAGGATTTCGGATGGGATTTCGATTTCTTACGGGATTTAGATTTTGTACGGGATTTCGGACTGGATTTCGTACAGGATTTCGTGCGGGATTTCGTAAGGGATTTCGTATGGGTTTTCGGACGAGATTTCGGACGGGATTTCGGACGGGATTTCGGCCGGGATTTCGGACGGGATTTCGTACAGGATTTCGGACGGGATTTCGTACTGGATTTCGTACGGGATTTTTTACGGGATTTCGTACTGGATTTCGTACGGGATTTCGGACGGGATTTCGAACGGGATTTCGGACGGGATTTCAGACGGGATTTCAGACGGGATTTCGAACGGGATTTCGGACGGGATTTCGATTTCTGACGGGATTTCGTACGGGATTTCGATTTCGTACGGGATTTCGAAGGGGATTTCGATTTCGTACGGGATTTCGTACGGGATTTCTATTTCGTACGGGATTTCGTACGGGATTTCGTACGGGATTTCGGACGGGATTTCGGACGGGATTTCGGACGGGATTTCGGACGGGATTTTGAACGAGGTTTCAGACGCGATTTCGGAGTGGATTTCGGACGAGATTTCGATTTCGTACGGGATTTCGGACTGGATTTCGTACAGGATTTCGTGCGGGATTTCGTAAGGGATTTCGTATGGGTTTTCGGACGAGATTTCGGACGGGATTTCGGACGGGATTTCGGCCGGGATTTCGGACGGGATTTCGTACAGGATTTCGGATGGGATTTCGTACTGGATTTCGTACGGGATTTTTTACGGGATTTCGTACTGGATTTCGTACGGGATTTCGGACGGGATTTCGAACGGGATTTCGGACGGGATTTCGGACGGGATTTCAGACGGGATTTCGAACGGGATTTCGGACGGGATTTCGATTTCGGACGGGATTTCGTACGGGATTTCGATTTCGTACGGGATTTCGAAGGGGATTTCGATTTCGTACGGGATTTCGTACGGGATTTCTATTTCGTACGGGATTTCGTACGGGATTTCGTACGGGATTTCGGACGGGATTTCGGACGGGATTTCGGACGGGATTTCGGACGGGATTTTGAACGAGATTTCAGACGCGATTTCGGAGTGGATTTCGGACGAGATTTCGATTTCGTACAGGATTTCGTAGGGGATTTCGTACAGGATTTCGATTTTGTACGGGATTTCGGACTGGATTTCTTACAGGATTTCGTACGGGATTTCGTACGGGATTTCGTATGGGATTTCGGACGGGATTTCGGACAGGATATCGGACGGGATTTCGATTTTGTACGGGATTTTGTACGGGATTTTGTACGGGATTTCGATTTGTACGGGATTTCGGACTGGATTTAGCACAGGATTTCGTGCGGGATTTCGGAAGGATTTCGGACGGGATTTCGGACGGGATTTTGGACAGGATTTCGGACGGGATTTCAGACGGGATTTCGGCCGGGATTTCGGACGGGATTTCGGATGGGATTTCGGACGGGATTTTGTATGGGATTTCGTACGGGATTTCGGACTGGATTTCGGACGGGATTTCAGACGGGATTTCGTACGGGATTTCAGACGGGATTTCAGACGGGATTTCGGACGGGATTTCGTATGGGATTTCGTACGGGATTTCGTACGGGATTTCGTACAGGATTTCGGACGGGATTTCGTACTGGATTTCGTACGGGATTTTTTACGGGATTTCGTACTGGATTTCGTACGGGATTTCGGACTGGATTTCGGACGGGATTTCGGACGGGATTTCGGACGGGATTTCGGACGGGGTTTCGTACGGGATTTCGGACGGGATTTCGGACGGGATTTCGGACGGGATTTCGGACGGGATTTTGGACGGGATTTCGGACAGGATTTCGGACAGGATTTCGGATGGGATTTCGATTTCTTACGGGATTTAGATTTTGTACGGGATTTCGGACTGGATTTCGTACAGGATTTCGTGCGGGATTTCGTAAGGGATTTCGTATGGGTTTTCGGACGAGATTTCGGACGGGATTTCGGACGGGATTTCGGCCGGGATTTCGGACGGGATTTCGTACAGGATTTCGGATGGGATTTCGTACTGGATTTCGTACGGGATTTTTTACGGGATTTCGTACTGGATTTCGTACGGGATTTCGGACGGGATTTCGAACGGGATTTCGGACGGGATTTCGGACGGGATTTCAGACGGGATTTCGAACGGGATTTCGGACGGGATTTCGATTTCGGACGGGATTTCGTACGGGATTTCGATTTCGTACGGGATTTCGAAGGGGATTTCGATTTCGTACGGGATTTCGTACGGGATTTCTATTTCGTACGGGATTTCGTACGGGATTTCGTACGGGATTTCGGACGGGATTTCGGACGGGATTTCGGACGGGATTTCGGACGGGATTTTGAACGAGATTTCAGACGCGATTTCGGAGTGGATTTCGGACGAGATTTCGATTTCGTACAGGATTTCGTAGGGGATTTCGTACAGGATTTCGATTTTGTACGGGATTTCGGACTGGATTTCTTACAGGATTTCGTACGGGATTTCGTACGGGATTTCGTATGGGATTTCGGACGGGATTTCGGACAGGATATCGGACGGGATTTCGATTTTGTACGGGATTTTGTACGGGATTTTGTACGGGATTTCGATTTTGTACGGGATTTCGGACTGGATTTAGCACAGGATTTCGTGCGGGATTTCGGAAGGATTTCGGACGGGATTTCGGACGGGATTTTGGACAGGATTTCGGACGGGATTCAGACGGGATTTCGGCCGGGATTTCGGACGGGATTTCGGATGGGATTTCGGACGGGATTTTGTATGGGATTTCGTACGGGATTTCGGACTGGATTTCGGACGGGATTTCAGACGGGATTTCGTACGGGATTTCAGACGGGATTTCAGACGGGATTTCGGACGGGATTTCGTATGGGATTTCGTACGGGATTTCGTACGGGATTTCGTACAGGATTTCGACGGGATTTCGTACTGGATTTCGTACGGGATTTTTTTACGGGATTTCGTACTGGATTTCGTACGGGATTTCGGACTGGATTTCGGACGGGATTTCGGACGGGATTTCGGACGGGATTTCGGACGGGGTTTCGTACGGATTTCGGACGGGATTTCGGACAGGATTTCGGACGGGATTTCGGACGGGATTTTGGACGAAATTTCAGACGCGATTTCGGACTGGATCTCGGACGGGATTTCGGACGGGATTTCGGACGGGATTTCGGACGGGATTTCGTACGGGATTTCGGACGGGATTTCGGACGGGATTTCGGACGTGATTTCGGACGGGATTTTGATCGAGATTTCAGACGGGATTTCGGACGGGATTTTGTACGGGATTTCGTACGGGATTTCGATTTCGTACGGGATTTCGTACAGGATTTCGATTTTGTACGGGATTTCGGACTGGATTTCGTACAGGATTTCGTACGGGATTTCGTACGGGATTTCGTACGGGATTTCGGACGGGATTTCAGACGGGATTTCGGACAGGATTTCGAATGGGATTTCGGACGGAATTTCGTATGGGATTTCGATTTCCTACGGGATTTGTACGGGATTTCGATTTCGTACGGGATTTCGTATAGGATTTCGATTTTGTACGGGATTTCGGACTGGATTTCGTACAGGATTTCGTACGGGATTTCGTACGGATTTCGGACGGGATTTCGGACAGGATTTCGGACAGGATTTCGGATGGGATTTCGATTTCTTACGGGATTTAGATTTTGTACGGGATTTCGGACTGGATTTCGTACAGGATTTCGTGCGGGATTTCGTAAGGGATTTCGTATGGGTTTTCGGACGAGATTTCGGACGGGATTTCGGACGGGATTTCGGCCGGGATTTCGGACGGGATTTCGTACAGGATTCGGACGGGATTTCGTACTGGATTTCGTACGGGATTTTTTACGGGATTTCGTACTGGATTTCGTACGGGATTTCGGACGGGATTTCGAACGGGATTTCGGACGGATTTCAGACGGGATTTCAGACGGGATTTCGAACGGGATTTCGGACGGGATTTCGATTTCTGACGGGATTTCGTACGGGATTTCGATTTCGTACGGGATTTCGAAGGGGATTTCGATTTCGTACGGGATTTCGTACGGGATTTCTATTTCGTACGGGATTTCGTACGGGATTTCGTACGGGATTTCGGACCGGGATTTTCGGACGGGATTTCGGACGGGATTTCGGACGGGATTTTGAACGAGGTTTCAGACGCGATTTCGGAGTGGATTTCGGACGAGATTTTCGATTTCGTACAGGATTTCGTAGGGATTTTCGTACAGGATTTCGATTTTGTACGGATTTCGGACTGGATTTCGTACAGGATTTGTACGGGATTTCGTACGGTTTCGTATGGGATTTTCGGACGGATTTCGGCAGGATATCGGACGGGATTTCGATTTT
>NW_026891719.1:0-28112 GCF_015708825.2 Lethenteron reissneri
CTGGATTTCGGACGGGATTTCGGACGGGATTTCGTACGGGATTTCGGACGGGATTTCAGACGGGATTTCGGACGGGATTTCGTATGGGATTTCGATTTCCTATGGAATTTCGTACGGGATTTCGATTTCGTACGGGATTTTGTAAGGGATTTCTATTTCGTACGGGATTTCTGACGGATTTCCGACGGGATTTCGATTTCCTACGGGATTTCGTACGGGATTTCGATTTCGTACGGGATTTCGTATGGGATTTGTATGGGATTTCGTACAGGATTTCGTATGGGATTTCGGACGGGATTTCGGACTGGATTTCGACGGGATTTCAGACGGGATTTCGTACGGGATTTCAATTTCATACGGGATTTCGATTTCGTACGGGATTTCGTACAGGATTTCGTACGGGATGTCGTACGGGATTTTGGACGGGATTTCGGACGGGATTTCGGACGGGATTTCGGACGGGATTTCGGATGGGATTTCGGACTGGATTTCGTACAGGATTTCGTACGGGATGTCGTACAGGATTTTGGACGGATTTCGGACGGGATTTCGGACGGGATTTCGGATGAGATTTCGGACTGGATTTCGTACAGGATTTTGTATGGGATTTCGTACGGGATTTCGGACTGGATTTCGGACGGGATTTCGGACGGTATTTCGTACGGGATTTCGGACGGGATTTCAGACGGGATTTCGGACGGGATTTCGTATGGGATTTCGTACGGGATTTCGTACGGGATTTCGTACAGGATTTCGGACGGGATTTCGGACAGGATTTCGTACAGGATTTCTTACGGGATTCGTACTGGATTTCGTACGGGATTTCGGACTGGATTTCGGACGCGATTTCGGACGGGATTTCGGATGGGATTTCGTACGGGATTTCGTACGGGATTTCGTACGGGATTTCGATTTCGTTCGAAATTTCGATTTCGTCCGGGATATCGTACGGGATTTCGATTTTGTACAGGATTTGGACTGGATTTCGTACAGGATTTCGTACGGGATTTCGGAAGGGATTTCGGACTGGTTTTTGGACGGGATTTCAGACGGGATTTAGATATCGGACGGGATTTAGATTCAGAAGGGATTTCGTATGCGATTTCGTACGGGATTTCGATTTCATACGGGATTTCGTACGGGATTTCAAACGGGATTTCGATTTCATACGGGATTTCGATTTCGTACGGGATTTCGTACGGGATTACGATTTTGTAGGGGATTTCGGACTGGATTTCATACAGGATTTCGTACGGGATTTCGGAAGGGATTTCGGACTGGTTTTTGGACGGGATTTCGGACGTGATTTAGATTTTGGACGGGATTTAGATTTCGGAAGGGATTTCGTATGGGATTTCGTACGGGATTTCGATTTCGTATGGGATTTCGTACGGGATTTCGTACGGGATTTCGATTTCATACGGGATTTCGATTTCGTACGGGATTTCGTACAGGATTTCGTACGGGATGTCGTACGGGATTTCGGACGGGATTTCGGATGAGATTTCGGACTGGATTTCGTACAGGATTTCGTATGGGATTTCGTACGGGATTTTGGACTGGATTTCGGACGGGATTTCGGACGGGATTTCGTACGGGATTTCGGACGGGATTTCAGACGGGATTTCGGACGGGATTTCGTATGGGATTTCGATTTCCTATGGAATTTCGTACGGGATTTCGATTTCGTACGGGATTTTGTAAGGGATTTCTATTTCGTACGGGATTTCTGACGGGATTTCCGACGGGATTTCGATTTCCTACGGGATTTCGTACGGGATTTCGATTTCGTACGGGATTTCGTATGGGATTTTGTATGGGATTTCGTACAGGATTTCGTACGGGATTTCGGACGGGATTTCGGACAGGATTTCAGACGGGATTTCGGACGGGATTTCGGACTGGATTTCGGACGGGATTTCAGACGGGATTTCGTACAGGATTTCAATTTCATACGGGATTTCGATTTCGTACGGGATTTCGTACAGGATTTCGTACGGGATGTCGTACGGGATTTTGGACGGGATTTCGGACGGGATTTCGGATGGGATTTCGGACGGGATTTCGGATGGGATTTCGGACTGGATTTCGTACAGGATTTCGTACGGGATGTCGTACAGGATTTTGGACGGGATTTCGGATGGGATTTCGGACGGGATTCGGATGAGATTTCGGACTGGATTTCGTACAGGATTTTGTATGGGATTTCGTACGGGATTTCGGACTGGATTTCGGACGGGATTTCGGACGGTATTCGTACGGGATTTCGGACGGGATTTCAGACGGGATTTCGGACGGGATTTCGTATGGGATTTCGTACGGGATTTCGTACGGGATTTCGTACAGGATTTCGGACGGGATTTCGGACAGGATTTCGTACAGGATTTCTTACGGGAATTCGTACTGGATTTCGTACGGGATTTCGGAAGGGATTTCGGACTGGTTTTTGGACGGGATTTCAGACGGGATTTAGATATCGGACGGGATTTAGATTTCAGAAGGGATTTCGTATGCGATTTCGTACGGGATTTCGATTTCATACGGGATTTCGTACGGGATTTCAAACGGGATTTCGATTTCATACGGGATTCGATTTCGTACGGGATTTCGTACGGGATTACGATTTTGTAGGGGATTTCGGACTGGATTTCATACAGGATTTCGTACGGGATTTCGGAAGGGATTTCGGACTGGTTTTTGGACGGGATTTCGGACGTGATTTAGATTTTGGACGGGATTTAGATTTCGGAAGGGATTTCGTATGGGATTTCGTACGGGATTTCGATTTCGTATGGGATTTCGTACGGGATTTCGTACGGGATTTCGATTTCATACGGGATTTCGATTTCGTACGGGATTTCGTACAGGATTTCGTACGGGATGTCGTACGGGATTTCGGACGGGATTTCGGATGAGATTTCGGACTGGATTTCGTACAGGATTTCGTATGGGATTTCGTACGGGATTTTGGACTGGATTTCGGACGGGATTTCGGACGGGATTTCGTACGGGATTTCGGACGGGATTTCAGACGGGATTTCGGACGGGATTTCGTATGGGATTTCGATTTCCTATGGAATTTCGTACGGGATTTCGATTTCGTACGGGATTTTGTAAGGGATTTCTATTTCGTACGGGATTTCTGACGGGATTTCCGACGGGATTTCGATTTCCTACGGGATTTCGTACGGGATTTCGATTTCGTACGGGATTTCGTATGGGATTTTGTATGGGATTTCGTACAGGATTTCGTACGGGATTTCGGACGGGATTTCGGACAGGATTTCAGACGGGATTTCGGACGGGATTTCGGACTGGATTTCGGACGGGATTTCAGACGGGATTTCGTACAGGATTTCAATTTCATACGGGATTTCGATTTCGTACGGGATTTCGTACAGGATTTCGTACGGGATGTCGTACGGGATTTTGGACGGGATTCGGACGGGATTTCGGATGGGATTTCGGACGGGATTTCGGATGGGATTTCGGACTGGATTTCGTACAGGATTTCGTACGGGATGTCGTACAGGATTTTGGACGGGATTTCGGATGGGATTTCGGACGGGATTTCGGATGAGATTTCGGACTGGATTTCGTACAGGATTTTGTATGGGATTTCGTACGGGATTTCGGACTGGATTTCGGACGGGATTTCGGACGGTATTTCGTACGGGATTTCGGACGGGATTTCAGACGGGATTTCGGACGGGATTTCGTATGGGATTTCGTACGGGATTTCGTACGGGATTTCGTACAGGATTTCGGACGGGATTTCGGACAGGATTTCGTACAGGATTTCTTACGGGAATTCGTACTGGATTTCGTACGGGATTTCGGACTGGATTTCGGACGCGATTTCGGACGGGATTTCGGATGGGATTTCGTACGGGATTTCGTACGGGATTTCGTACGGGATTTCGATTTCGTTCGAAATTTCGATTTCGTCCGGGATATCGTACGGGATTTCGATTTGTACAGGATTTCGGACTGGATTTCGTACAGGATTTCGTACGGGATTTCGGAAGGGATTTCGGACTGGTTTTTGGACGGGATTTCAGACGGGATTTAGATATCGGACGGGATTTAGATTTCAGAAGGGATTTCGTATGCGATTTCGTACGGGATTTCGATTTCATACGGGATTTCGTACGGGATTTCAAACGGGATTTCGATTTCATACGGGATTTCGATTTCGTACGGGATTTCGTACGGGATTACGATTTTGTAGGGGATTTCGGACTGGATTTCATACAGGATTTCGTACGGGATTTCGGAAGGGATTTCGGACTGGTTTTTGGACGGGATTTCGGACGTGATTTAGATTTTGGACGGGATTTAGATTTCGGAAGGGATTTCGTATGGGATTTCGTACGGGATTTCGATTTCGTACGGGATTTCGTACGGGATTTCGTACGGGATTTCGATTTCATACGGGATTTCGATTTCGTACGGGATTTCGTACAGGATTTCGTACGGGATGTCGTACGGGATTTCGGACGGGATTTCGTACGAGATTTTGGACGGGATTTCAGACGGGATTTCGGACGGGATTTCGTATGGGATTTCGTACGGGATTTCGTACAGGATTTCGGACGGGATTTCGGACGGGATTTCGTACGGGATTTCTTACGGGATTTCGTACTGGATTTTGTACGGGATTTCGGACGGGATTTCGGATGGGATTTCGGACTGGATTTCGTACTGGATTTCGTACGGGATGTCGTACGGGATTTCGGACGGGATTTCGGATGGGATTTCGGACTGGATTTCGTACAGGATTTCGTACGGGATGTCGTACAGGATCCTGGACGGGATTTCGGACGGGATTTCGGACGGGATTTCGGATGAGATTTCGGACTGGATTTCGAACTGGATTTTGTATGGGATTTCGTACGGGATTTCGTACTGGATTTCGTACGGGATTTCGGACTGGATTTCGGACGCGATTTCGGACGGGATTTCGGATGGGATTTCGTACGGGATTTCGTACGGGATTTCGTACTGGATTTCGTACGGGATTTCGGACGGGATTTCGGACGGGATTTCGGACGGGATTTCGAACGGGATTTCGTACGGGATGTCGTACAGGATTTTGGACGGGATTTCGGACGGGATTTCGGACAGGATTTCGGATGAGATTTCGGACTGGATTTCGTACAGGATTTCGTACGGGATTTTGGACTGGATTTCGGACGGGATTTCGGACGGGATTTCGTACGGGATTTCGGACGGGATTTCAGACGGGATTTCGGATGGGATTTCGTATGGGATTTCGTACGGGATTTCGTACTGGATTTCGTACGGGATTTCGGACGGGATTTCGGACGGGATTTCGTACGGGATTTCGAACGGGATTTCGGACGGGATTTCGATTTCGGACGGGATTTCGTACGGGATTTCGATTTCGTACAGGTTTTCGAACGGGATTTCGATTTCGTACGGGATTTCGTACGGGATTTCGTACAGGATTTCGGACGGGATTTCGGACGGGATTTCGTACGGGATTCCTTACGGGATTTCGTACTGGATTTCGTACGGGATTTCGGACTGGATTTCGGACGCGACGCGATTTCGGACGGGATTCGGATGGGATTTCGTACGGGATTTCGTACTGGATTTCGTACGGGATTTCGGACGGGATTTCGGACGGGATTTCGGACGGGATTTCGAACGGGATTTCGTACGGGATGTCGTACAGGATTTTGGACGGGATTTCGGACGGGATTTCGGACGGGATTTCGGATGAGATTTCGGACTGGATTTCGTACAGGATTTCGTACGGGATTTTGGACTGGATTTCAGACGGGATTTCGGACGGGATTTCGTACGGGATTTCGGACGGGATTTCAGACGGGATTTCGGACGGGATTTCGTATGGGATTTCGTACGGGATTTCGTACTGGATTTCGTACGGGATTTCGGACGGGATTTCGGACGGGATTTCGTACGGGATTTCGAACGGGATTTCGGACGGGATTTCGATTTCGGACGGGATTTCGTACGGGATTTCGATTTCGTACAGGTTTTCGAACGGGATTTCGATTTCGTACGGGATTTCGTACGGGATTTCTATTTCGTACGGGATGTCGAACGGGATTTTGTAAGGGATTTCGATTTCGTACGGGATTTCTGACGGGATTTCCGACGGGATTTTGATTTCCTACGGGATTTCGTACGGGATTTCGATTTCGTACGGGATTTCGTATGGGATTTTGTATGGGATTTCGTACAGGATTTCGTACGGGATTTCGGACGGGATTTCGGACAGGATTTCAGACGGGATTTCGGACGGGATTTCGGACGGGATTTCGGACGGGATTTTGGACGGGATTTCGTACGGGATTTCGTACGGGATTTCGTACGGGATTTCGATTTCGTACGAAATTTCGATTTCATCCGGGATATCGTATGGGATTTCGATTTTGTACAGGATTTCGGACTGGATTTCGTACAGGATTTCGTACGGGATTTCGGAAGGGATTTCGGACTGGTTTTTGGACGGGATTTCGGACGTGATTTAGATTTTGGACAAGATTTAGATTTCGGAAGGGATTTCGTATGGGATTTCGTACGGGATTTCGATTTCGTACGGGATTTCGTACGGGATTTCGTACGGGATTTCGATTTCATACGGGATTTCGATTTCGTACGGGATTTCGTACAGGATTTCGTACGGGATGTCGTACGGGATTTCGGACGGGATTTCGGATGGGATTTCGGACTGGATTTCGTACAGGATTTCGTACGGGATTTCGTACAGGATTTTGGACGGGATTTCGGACGGGATTTCGGACTGGATTTCGTACAGGATTTCGTACGGGATGTCGTACAGGATCCTGGACGGGATTTCGGACGGGATTTCGGACGGGATTTCGGATGAGATTTCGGACTGGATTTCGAACTGGATTTTGTATGGGATTCGTACGGGATTTCGGACTGGATTTCGGACGGGATTTCGGACGGGATTTCGTACGAGATTTTGGACGGGATTTCAGACGGGATTTCGGACGGGATTTCGTATGGGATTTCGTACGGGATTTCGTACAGGATTTCGGACGGGATTTCGGACGGGATTTCGTACGGGATTTCTTACGGGATTTCGTACTGGATTTTGTACGGGATTTCGGACTGGATTTCGGACGGGATTTCGGACGGGATTTCGTACGGGATTTTGGACGGGATTTCAGACGGGATTTCGGACGGGATTTCGTATGGGATTTCGTACGGGATTTCGTACAGGATTTCGGACGGGATTTCGGACGGGATTTCGGACGGGATTTCGTACGGGATTTCTTACGGGATTTCGTACTGGATTTCGTACGGGATTTCGGACTGGATTTCGGACGCGATTTCGGACGGGATTTCGGATGGGATTTCGTACGGGATTTCGTACGGGATTTCGTACTGGATTTCGTACGGGATTTCGGACGGGATTTCGGACGGGATTTCGTACGGGATTTCGAACGGGATTTCGTACGGGATGTCGTACAGGATTTTGGACGGGATTTCGGACGGGATTTCGGACGGGATTTCGGATGAGATTTCGGACTGGATTTCGTACAGGATTTCGTACGGGATTTTGGACTGAATTTCGGACGGGATTTCGGACGGGATTTCGTACGGGATTTCGGACGGGATTTCAGACGGGATTTCGGACGGGATTTCGTACGGGATTTCGAACGGGATTTCAGACGGGATTTCGATTTCGGACGGGATTTCGTACGGGATTTCGATTTCGTACAGGTTTTCGAACGGGATTTCGATTTCGTACGGGATTTCGTACGGGATTTCGATTTCGTACGGGATTTCGTACGGGATTTCGATTTCGTACGGGATGTCGAACGGGATTTTGTAAGGGATTTCGATTTCGTACAGGATTTCGGACGGGATTTCGATTTCAGACGGGATTTCGTACGGGATTTCGTATGGGATTTCGATTTCCTACGGGATTTCGTACGGGATTTCGATTTAGTACGGGATTTTGTAAGGGATTTCTATTTCGTACGGGATTTCTGACGGGATTTCCGACGGGATTTTGATTTCCTACGGGTTTTCGTACGGGATTTCGATTTCGTACGGGATTTCGTATGGGATTTTGTATGGGATTTCGTACAGGATTTCGTACGGGATTTCGGACGGGATTTCGGACAGGATTTCAGACGGGATTTCGGACGGGATTTCGGACAGGATTTCGGACGGGATTTCGGACGGGATTTCGTACGGGATTTCAATTTCATACGGGATTTCGATTTCGTACGGGATTTCGTACAGGATTTCGTACGGGATGTCGTACGGGATTTTGGACGGGATTTCGGACGGGATTTCGGACGGGATTTCGGATGGGATTTCGGACTGGATTTCGTACAGGATTTCGTACGGGATGTCGTACAGGATTTTGGACGGGATTTCGGACGGGATTTCGGACGGGATTTCGGATGAGATTTCGGACTGGATTTCGAATTGGATTTTGTATGGGATTTCGTACGGGATTTCGGACTGGATTTCGGACGGGATTTCAGACGGGATTTCGTATGGGATTTCGGACGGGATTTCAGACGGGATTTCGGACGGGATTTCGTATGGGATTTCGTACGGGATTTCGTACGGGATTTCGTACAGGAATTCGGACGGGATTTCGGACGGGATTTCGTACGGGATTTCTTACGGGATTTCGTACTGGATTTCGTACGGGATTTCGGACTGGATTTCGGACACGATTTCGGACGGGATTTCGGATGGGATTTCGTACGGGATTTTGTACGGGATTTCGTACGGGATTTCGATTTCGTACGAAATTTCGATTTCGTCCGGGATATCGTATGGGATTTCGATTTTGTACAGGATTTCGGACTGGATTTCGTACAGGATTTCGTACGGGATTTCGGAAGGGATTTCGGACTGGTTTTTGGACGGGATTTCGGACGTGATTTAGATTTTGGACGGGATTTAGATTTCGGAAGGGATTTCGTATGGGATTTCGTACGGGATTTCGATTTCGTACGGGATTTCGTACGGGATTTCGTACGGGATTTCGATTTCATACGGGATTTCGATTTCGTACGGGATTTCGTACAGGATTTCGTACGGGATGTCGTACGGGATTTTGGACGGGATTTCGGATGGGATTTCGGACTGGATTTCGTACAGGATTTCGTACGGGATTTCGTACAGGATTTTGGACGGGATTTCGGACGGGATTTCGGACTGGATTTCGTACAGGATTTCGTACGGGATGTCGTACAGGATTTTGGACGGGATTTCGGACGGGATTTCGGACGGGATTTCGGATGGGATTTCGGACTGGATTTCGTACAGGATTTCGTACGGGATGTCGTACAGGATTTTGGACGGGATTTCGAACGGGATTTCGGACGGGATTTCGGATGAGATTTCGGACTGGATTTCGAACTGGATTTTGTATGGGATTTCGTACGGGATTTCGGACTGGATTTCGGATGGGATTTCGGACGGGATTTCGTACGGGATTTCGGACGGGATTTCAGACGGGATTTCGGACGGGATTTCGTATGGGATTTCGTACGGGATTTCGGACGGGATTTCGGACGGGATTTCGTACGGGATTTCTTACGGGATTTCGTACTGGATTTCGTACGGGATTTCGGACTGGATTTCGGACGCAATTTTCGACGGGATTTCGGACGGGATTTCGTACGGGATTTCTTACGGGATTTCGTACTGGATTTCGTACGGGATTTCGGACTGGATTTCGGACGCAATTTTGGACGGGATTTCGGATGGGATTTCGTACGGGATTTCGTACGGGATTTCGTACGGTATTTCGATTTCGTACGAAATTTCGATTTCGTCCGGGATATCGTATGGGATTTCGATTTTGTACAGGATTTCGGACTGGATTTCGTACAGGATTTCGTACGGGATTTCGGAAGGGATTTCGGACTGGTTTTTGGACGGGATTTCGGACGTGATTTAGATTTTGGACGGGATTTAGATTTCGGAAGGGATTTCGTATGGGATTTCGTACGGGATTTCGATTTCGTACGGGATTTCGTACGGGATTTCGTACGGGATTTCGATTTCATACGGGATTTCGATTTCGTACGGGATTTCGTACAGGATTTCGTACGGGATGTCGTACGGGATTTCGGACGGGATTTCGGATGGGATTTCGGACTGGATTTCGTACAGGATTTCGTACGGGATTTCGTACAGGATTTTGGACGGGATTTCGGACGGGATTTCGTACAGGATTTCGTACGGGATTCGTACAGGATTTTGGACGGGATTTCGGACGGGATGTCGGACTGGATTTCGTACAGGATTTCGTACGGGATGTCGTACAGGATTTTGGACGGGATTTCGGACGGGATTTCGGACAGGATTTCGGATGAGATTTCGGACTGGATTTCGTACAAGATTTTGTATGGGATTTCGTACGGGATTTTGGACTGGATTTCGGACGGGATTTCGGACGGGATTTCGTACGGGATTTCGGACGGGATTTCAGACGGGATTTCGGACGGGATTTCGTATGGGATTTCGATTTCCTATGGAATTTCGTACGGGATTTCGATTTCGTACGGGATTTTGTAAGGGATTTCTATTTCGTACGGGATTTCTGACGGGATTTCCGACGGGATTTCGATTTCCTACGGGATTTCGTACGGGATTTCGATTTCGTACGGGATTTCGTATGGGATTTTGTATGGGATTTCGTACAGGATTCGTACGGGATTTCGGACGGGATTTCGGACAGGATTTCAGACGGGATTTCGGACGGGATTTCGGACTGGATTTCGGACGGGATTTCAGACGGGATTTCGTACGGGATTTCAATTTCATACGGGATTTCGATTTCGTATGGGATTTCGTACAGGATTTCGTATGGGATGTCGTACGGGATTTTGGACGGGATTTCGGACGGGATTTCGGACGGGATTTCGGACGGGATTTCGGATGGGATTTCGGACTGGATTTCGTACAGGATTTCGTACGGGATGTCGTACAGGATTTTGGACGGGATTTCGGAAGGGATTTCGGACGGGATTTCGGACGGGATTTCAGACGGGATTTCGTATGGGATTTCGTACGGGATTTCGTACGGGATTTCGTACAGGATTTCGGACGGAATTTCGGACAGGATTTCGTACGGGATTTCTTACGGGATTTCGTACTGGATTTCGTACGGGATTTCGGACTGGATTTCGGACGCGATTTCGGACGGGATTTCGGATGGGATTTCGTACGGGATTTCGTACGGGATTTCGTACGGGATTTCGATTTCGTTCGAAATTTCGATTTCGTCCGGGATATCGTACGGGATTTCGATTTTGTACAGGATTTCGGACTGGATTTCGTACAGGATTTCGTACGGGATTTCGGAAGGGATTTCGGACTGGTTTTTGGACGGGATTTCAGACGGGATTTAGATATCGGACGGGATTTAGATTTCAGAAGGGATTTCGTATGCGATTTCGTACGGGATTTCGATTTCATATGGGATTTCGTACGGGATTTCAAACGGGATTTCGATTTCATACGGGATTTCGATTTCGTACGGGATATCGTACGGGATTACGATTTTGTAGGGGATTTTGGACTGGATTTCGTACAGGATTTCGTACGGGATTTCGGAAGGGATTTCGGACTGGTTTTTGGACGGGATTTCGGACGTGATTTAGATATCGGACGGGATTTAGATTTCAGAAGGGATTTCGTATGCGAGTTCGTACGGGATTTCGATTTCATATGGGATTTCGTACGGGATTTCAAACGGGATTTCGATTTCATACGGGATTTCGATTTCGTATGGGATTTCGTACGGGATTACGATTTTGTAGGGGATTTCGGACTGGATTTCATACAGGATTTCGTACGGGATTTCGGAAGGGATTTCGGACTGGTTTTTGGACGGGATTTCGGACGTGATTTAGATTTTGGACGGGATTTAGATTTCGGAAGGGATTTCGTATGGGATTTCGTATGGGATTTCGATTTCGTACGGGATTTCGTACGGGAATTTCGTACGGGATTTCGATTTCATACGGGATTTCGATTTCGTACGGGATTTCGTACAGGATTTCGTACGGGATGTCGTACGGGATTTCGAACGGGATTTCGGATGGGATTTCGGACTGGATTTCGTACAGGATTTCGTACGGGATTTTGTACAGGATTTTGGACGGGATTTCGGACGGGATTTCGGACTGGATTTCGTACAGGATTTCGTACGGGATGTCGTACAGGATTTTGGACGGGATTTCGGACGGGATTTCGGACGGGATTTCGGATGGGATTTCGGACTGGATTTCGTACAGGATTTCGTACGGGATGTCGTACAGGATTTTGGACGGGATTTCGGAAGGGATTTCGGACGGGATTTCGGACGGGATTTCAGACGGGATTTCGGACGGGATTTCGTATGGGATTTCGTACGGGATTTCGTACGGGATTTCGTACAGGATTTCGGACGGAATTTCGGACAGGATTTCGTACGGGATTTCTTACGGGATTTCGTACTGGATTTCGTACGGGATTTCGGACTGGATTTCGGACGCGATTTCGGACGGGATTTCGGATGGGATTTCGTACGGGATTTCGTACGGGATTTCGTACGGGATTTCGATTTCGTTCGAAATTTCGATTTCGTCCGGGATATCGTACGGGATTTCGATTTTGTACAGGATTTCGGACTGGATTTCGTACAGGATTTCGTACGGGATTTCGGAAGGGATTTCGGACTGGTTTTTGGACGGGATTTCAGACGGGATTTAGATATCGGACGGGATTTAGATTTCAGAAGGGATTTCGTATGCGATTTCGTACGGGATTTCGATTTCATATGGGATTTCGTACGGGATTTCAAACGGGATTTCGATTTCATACGGGATTTCGATTTCGTACGGGATATCGTACGGGATTACGATTTTGTAGGGGATTTCGGACTGGATTTCGTACAGGATTTCGTACGGGATTTCGGAAGGGATTTCGGACTGGTTTTTGGACGGGATTTCGGACGTGATTTAGATATCGGACGGGATTTAGATTTCAGAAGGGATTTCGTATGCGATTTCGTACGGGATTTCGATTTCATATGGGATTTCGTACGGGATTTCAAACGGGATTTTGATTTCATACGGGATTTCGATTTCGTACGGGATTTCGTACGGGATTACGATTTTGTAGGGGATTTCGGACTGGATTTCATACAGGATTTCGTACGGGATTTCGGAAGGGATTTCGGACTGGTTTTTGGACGGGATTTCGGACGTGATTTAGATTTTGGACGGGATTTAGATTTCGGAAGGGATTTCGTATGGGATTTCGTACGGGATTTCGATTTCGTACGGGATTTCGTACGGGATTTCGTACGGGATTTCGATTTCATACGGGATTTCGATTTCGTACGGGATTTCGTACAGGATTTCGTACGGGATGTCGTACGGGATTTCGGACGGGATTTCGGATGGGATTTCGGACTGGATTTCGTACAGGATTTCGTACGGGATTTTGTACAGGATTTTGGACGGGATTTCGGACGGGATTTCGGACTGGATTTCGTACAGGATTTCGTACGGGATGTCGTACAGGATTTTGGACGGGATTTCGGACGGGATTTCGGACGGGATTTCGGATGAGATTTCGGACTGGATTTCGTACAGGATTTTGTATGGGATTTCGATCGGGATTTTGGACTGGATTTCGGACGGGATTTCGGACGGGATTTCGTACGGGATTTCGGATGGGATTTCAGACGGGATTTCGGACGGGATTTCGTATGGGATTTCGTACGGGATTTCGTACTGGATTTTGTATGGGATTTCGTACGGGATTTCCGACGGGATTTCGGACGGGATTTCGGACAGGATTTCGGATGAGATTTCGGACTGGATTTCGTACAGGATTTTGTATGGGATTTCGTACGGGATTTTGGACTGGATTTCGGACGGGATTTCGGACGGGATTTCGTACGGGATTTCGGACGGGATTTCAGACGGGATTTCAGACGGGATTTCGTATGGGATTTCGATTTCCTATGGAATTTCGTACGGGATTTCGATTTTGTATGGGATTTTGTAAGGGATTTCTATTTCGTACGGGATTTCTGACGGGATTTCTGACGGGATTTCGATTTCCTACTGGATTTCGTACGGGATTTCGATTTCGTACAGGATTTCGTATGGGATTTTGTATGGGATTTCGTACAGGATTTCGTACGGGATTTCGGACGGGATTTCGGACAGGATTTCAGACGGGATTTCGGACGGGATTTCGGACTGGATTTCGGACAGGATTTCAGACGGGATTTTGTACGGGATTTCAATTTCATACGGGATTTCGATTTCGTACGGGATTTCGTACAGGATTTTGTACGGGATGTCGTACGGGATTTTGGACGGGATTTCAGACGGGATTTCGGACGGGATTTCGGATGGGATTTCGGACTGGATTTCGTACAGGATTTCGTACGGGATGTCATACATGATTTTGGACGGGATTTCGGACGGGATTTCGGACGGGATTTCGGATGAGATTTCGGACGGGATTTCGTATGGGATTTCGTACGGGATTTTGTACGGGATTTCGTACAGGATTTCGGACGGGATTTCGGACAGGATTTCGTACGGGATTTCTCACGGGATTTCGTACTGGATTTCGTACGGGATTTCGGACTGGATTTCGGACGCGATTTCGGACGGGATTTCGGATGGGATTTCGTACGGGATTTCGTACGGGATTTCGTACAGGATTTCGGACGGGATTTCGGACAGGATTTCGTACGGGATTTCTCACGGGATTTCGTACTGGATTTCGTACGGGATTTCGGACTGGATTTCGGACGCGATTTCGGACGGGATTTCGGATGGGATTTCGTACGGGATTTCGTACGGGATTTCGTACGGGATTTCGATTTCGTACGAAATTTCGATTTCGTCCGGGATATCGTACGGGATTTCGATTTTGTACAGGATTTCGGACTGGATTTCGTACAGGATTTCGTACGGGATTTCGTACGGGATTTCGGACTGGTTTTTGGACGGGATTTCGGACGGGATTTAGATATCGGACGGGATTTAGATTTCAGAAGGGATTTCGTATGCGATTTCGTACGGGATTTCGATTTCATACGGGATTTCGTACGGGATTTCAAACGGGATTTCGATTTCATACGGGATTTCGATTTCGTACGGGATTTCGTACGGGATTAACGATTTTGTAGGGGATTTCGGACTGGATTTCATACAGGATTTCGTACGGGATTTTGGAAGGGATTTCGGACTGGTTTTTGGACGGGATTTCGGACGTGATTTAGATTTTGGACGGGATTTAGATTTCGGAAGGGATTTCGTATGGGATTTCGTACGGGATTTCGATTTCGTACGGGATTTCGTACGGGATTTCGTACGGGATTTCGATTTCATACGGGATTTCGATTTCGTACGGGATTTCGTACAGGATTTCGTACGGGATGTCGTACGGGATTTCGGACGGGATTTCGGATGGGATTTCGGACTGGATTTCGTACAGGATTTCGTACGGGATTTCGTACAGGATTTTGGACGGGATTTCGGACGGGATTTCGGACTGGATTTCGTACAGGATTTCGTACGGGATGTCGTACAGGATTTTGGACTGGATTTCGGACGGGATTTCGGACTGGATTTCGTACAGGATTTCGTACGGGATGTCGTACAGGATTTCGTACTGGATTTCGTACGGGATTTCGGACGGGATTTCGGACGGGATTTCGGACGGGATTTCGAACGGGATTTCGGACGGGATTTCGATTTCGGACGGGATTTCGTACGGGATTTCGATTTCGTACAGGATTTCGAACGGAATTTCGATTTCGTACGGGATTTCGTACGGGATTTCTATTTCGTACGGGATGTCGAACGGGATTTTGTAAGGGATTTCGATTTCGTACAGGATTTCGGACGGGATTTCGATTTCAGACGGGATTTCGTACGGGATTTCGTATGGGATTTCGATTTCCTACGGGATTTCGTACGGGATTTCGATTTAGTACGGGATTTTGTAGGGATTTCTATTTCGTACGGGATTTCTGATGGGATTTCCGACGGGATTTTGATTTCCTACGGGATTTCGTACGGGATTTCGATTTCGTACAGGATTTCGTATGGGATTTTGTATGGGATTTCGTACAGGATTTCGTACGGGATTTCGGACGGGATTTCGGACAGGATTTCAGACGGGATTTCGGACGGGATTTCGGACGGGATTTCGGACGGGATTTCGGATGGGATTTCGTACGGGATTTCAATTTCATACGGGATTTCGATTTCGTACGGGATTTAGTACTGGATTTCGTACGGGATTTCGGACGGGATTTCGGACGGGATTTCGGACGGGATTTCGGATGGGATTTCGTACGGGATTTCAATTTCATACGGGATTTCGATTTCGTACGGGATTTCGTACAGGATTTCGTACGGGATGTCGTACGGGATTTTGGACGGGATTTCGGACGGGATTTCGGACGGGATTTCGGATGGGATTTCGGACTGGATTTCGTACAGGATTTCGTACGGGATGTCGTACAGGATTTTGGACGGGATTTCGGACGGGATTTCGGACTGGATTTCGGACGGGATTTCGGACGGGATTTCGTATGGGATTTCGGACGGGATTTCAGACGGGATTTCGGATGGGATTTCGTATGGGATTTCGTACGGGATTTCGTACGGGATTTCGTACAGGATTTCGGACGGGATTTCGGACGGGATTTCGGACGGGATTTCTTACGGGATTTCGTACTGGATTTCGTACGGGATTTCGGACTGGATTTCGGACGCGATTTCGGACGGGATTTCGGATGGGATTTCGTACGGGATTTCGTACGGGATTTCGTACGGGATTTCGATTTCGTACGAAATTTCGA
This sequence comes from Lethenteron reissneri, assembly GCF_015708825.2. Taxonomy (NCBI): domain Eukaryota; kingdom Metazoa; phylum Chordata; class Hyperoartia; order Petromyzontiformes; family Petromyzontidae; genus Lethenteron; species Lethenteron reissneri. Next base: position 16,886 of record NW_026891719.1, read on the forward strand.
TTTCGTCCGGGATATCGTATGGGATTTCGATTTTGTACAGGATTTCGGACTGGATTTCGTACAGGATTTCGTACGGGATTTCGGAAGGGATTTCGGACTGGTTTTTGGACGGGATTTCGGACGTGATTTAGATTTTGGACGGGATTTAGATTTCGGAAGGGATTTCGTACAGGATTTTGTATGGGATTTCGTACGGGATTTTGGACTGGAATTCGGACGGGATTTCGGACGGGATTTCGTACGGGATTTTGGACAGGATTTCAGACGGGATTTCGGACGGGATTTCGTATGGGATTTCGTACGGGATTTCGTACTGGATTTCGTACGGGATTTCGGACGGGATTTCGGACGGGATTTTCGGACAGGATTTCGAACGGGATTTCGGACGGGATTTCGATTTCGGACGGGATTTCGTACGGGATTTCGATTTCGTACAGGATTTCGAACGGGATTTCGATTTCGTACGGGATTTCGTACGGGATTTCTATTTCGTACGGAATGTCGAACGGGATTTTGTAAGGGATTTCGATTTCGTACAGGATTTCGGACGGGATTTCGATTTCAGACGGGATTTCGTACGGGATTTCGTATGGGATTTCGATTTCCTACGGGATTTCGTACGGGATTTCGATTTAGTACGGGATTTTGTAGGGATTTCTATTTCGTACGGGATTTCTGACGGGATTTCCGACGGGATTTTGATTTCCTACGGGATTTTGTACGGGATTTCGATTTCGTACGGGATTTCGTATGGGATTTGTATGGATTTCGTACAGGATTTCGTACGGGATTTCGGACGGGATTTTCGGACAGGATTTCAGACGGGATTTCGGACGGGATTTCGGACTGGATTTCGGACGGGATTTCGGACGGGATTTCGTATGGGATTTCGGACGGGATTTCAGACGGGATTTCGGACGGGATTTCGTATGGGATTTCGTACGGGATTTCGTACGGGATTTCGTACAGGATTTCGGACGGGATTTCGGACGGGATTTCGGACGGGATTTCTTACGGGATTTCGTACTGGATTTCGTACGGGATTTCGGACTGGATTTCGGACGCGATTTCGGACGGATTTCGGATGGGATTTCGTACGGGATTTCGTACGGGATTTCGTACGGGATTTCGATTTCGTACGAAATTTCGATTTCGTCCGGGATATCGTATGGGATTTCGATTTTGTACAGGATTTCGGACTGGATTTCGTACAGGATTTCGTACGGGATTTCGGAAGGGATTTCGGACTGGTTTTGGACGGGATTTCGGACGTGATTTAGATTTTGGACGGGATTTAGATTTCGGAAGGGATTTCGTACAGGATTTTGTATGGGATTTCGTACGGGATTTTGGACTGGATTTCGGACGGGATTTCGGACGGGATTTCGTACGGGATTTTGGACAGGATTTCAGACGGGATTTCGGACGGGATTTCGTATGGGATTTCGTACGGGATTTCGTACTGGATTTCGTACGGGATTTCGGACGGGATTTCGGACGGGATTTCGGACAGGATTTCGAACGGGGATTTCGGACGGGATTTCGATTTCGGACGGGATTTCGTACGGGATTTCGATTTCGTACAGGATTTCGAACGGGATTTCGATTTCGTACGGGATTTCGTACGGGATTTCTATTTCGTACGGAATGTCGAACGGGATTTTGTTAAGGGATTTCGATTTCGTACAGGATTTCGGACGGGATTTCGATTTCAGACGGGATTTCGTACGGGATTTCGTATGGGATTTCGATTTCCTACGGGATTTCGTACGGGATTTCGATTTAGTACGGGATTTTGTAGGGATTTCTATTTCGTACGGGATTTCTGACGGGATTTCCGACGGGATTTTGATTTCCTACGGGATTTTGTACGGGATTTCGATTTCGTACGGGATTTCGTATGGGATTTTGTATGGGATTTCGTACAGGATTTCGTACGGGATTTCGGACGGGATTTCGGACAGGATTTCAGACGGGATTTCGGACGGGATTTCGGATGGGATTTCGGACGGGATTTCGTACGGGATTTCAATTTCATACGGGATTTCGATTTCGTACGGGATTTCGTACAGGATTTCGTACGGGATGTCGTACGGGATTTTGGACGGGATTTCGGACGGGATTTCGGACAGGATTTCGGACGGGATTTCGGATGGGATTTCGGACTGGATTTCGTACAGGATTTCGTACGGGATGTCGTACGGGATTTCGTACGGGATTTCGTACAGGATTTCGGACGGGATTTCGGACGGGATTTCGTACGGGATTTCTTACGGGATTTCGTACGGGATTTCGGACGGAATTTCGGACGGGATTTCGGACGAGATTTCGAACGGGATTTCGGACGGGATTTCGATTTCGGACGGGATTTCGTACGGGATTTCGATTCGTACAGGATTTAGAACGGGATTTCGATTTCGTACGGGATTTCGTACGGGATTTCTATTTCGTACGGGATGTCGAACGGGATTTTGTAAGGGATTTCGATTTCGTACAGGATTTCGGACGGGGATTTCGATTTCAGACGGGATTTCGTACGGGATTTCGTATGGGATTTCGATTTCCTACGGGATTTCGTACGGGATTTCAATTTAGTACGGGATTTTGTAAGGGATTTCTATTTCGTACGGGATTTCTGACGGGATTTCCGATGGGATTTTGATTTCCTACGGGATTTCGTACGGGATTTCGATTTCGTACGGATTTCGTATGGGATTTTGTATGGGATTTCATACAGGATTTCGTACGGGATTTCGGACGGGATTTCGGACGGGATTTCGGACAGGATTTCGGACGGGATTTCGGACGGGATTTCGGACGGGATTTCGTACGGGATTTCAATTTCATACGGGATTTCGATTTCGTACGGGATTTCGTACAGGATTTCGTACGGGATGTCGTACGGGATTTTGGACGGGATTTCGGACGGGATTTCGGACGGGATTTCGGATGGGATTTCGGACTGGATTTTGTACAGGATTTCGTACGGGATGGAGTACAGGATTTTGGATGGGATTTCGGACCGGATTTCGGACGGGATTTCGGATGAGATTTCGGACTGGATTTCGTACTGGATTTTGTATGGGATTTCGTACGGGATTTCGGACTGGATTTCGGACGGGATTTCGGACGGGATTTCGTACGGGATTTCGGACGGGATTTCAGACGGGATTTCGGACGGGATTTCGTATGGGATTTCGTACGGGATTTCGTACGGGATTTCGTACAGGATTTCGGACGGGATTTCGGACGGGATTTCGTACGGGATTTCTTACGGGATTTCGTACTGGATTTCGTACGGGATTTCGGACTGGATTTCGGACGCGATTTCGGACGGGATTTCGGATGGGATTTCGTACGGGATTTCGTACGGGATTTCGTACGGGATTTCGATTTCGTACGAAATTTCGATTTCGTCCGGGATATCGTATGGGATTTCGATTTTGTACAGGATTTCGGACTGGATTTCGTACAGGATTTCGTACGGGATTTCGGAAGGGATTTCGGACTGGTTTTTGGACGGGATTTCGGACGTGATTTAGATTTTGGACGGGATTTAGATTTCGGAAGGGATTTCGTATGGGATTTCGTACGGGATTTCGATTTCGTACGAGATTTTGTACGGGATTTTGATTTCATACGGGATTTCGATTTCGTACGGGATGTCGTACAGGATTTCGTACGGGATGTCGTACGGGATTTTGGACGGGATTTCGGACGGGATTTCGGACGGGATTTTGGATGGGATTTCGGACTGGATTTCGTACAGGATTTCGTACGGGATTTCGTACAGGATTTTGAACGGGATTTCGGACGGGATTTCGGACTGGATTTCGTACAGGATTTCGTACGGGATGTCGTACATGATTTTGGACGGGATTTCGGACGGGATTTCGGACGGGATTTCGGATGAGATTTCGGACTGGATTTCGTACAGGATTTTGTATGGGATTTCGTACGGGATTTTGGACTGGATTTCGGACGGGATTTCGGACGGGATTTCGTACAGGATTTCGGACGGGATTTCAGACGGGATTTCGGACGGGATTTCGTATGGGATTTCGTACGGGATTTCGTACGGGATTTCGTACAGGATTTCGGACGGGATTAAGGACGGGATTTCGTACGGGATTTCTTACGGGATTTCGTACTGGATTTCGTACGGGATTTCGGACTGGATTTCGGACGCGATTTCGGACGGGATTTTCGGATGGGATTTTGTACGGGATTTCGTACGGGATTTCGTACGGGATTTCGATTTCGTACGAAATTTCGATTTCGTCCGGGATATCGTATGGGATTTCGATTTTGTACAGGATTTCGGACTTGGATTTCGTACAGGATTTCGTACGGGATTTCGGAAGGGATTTCGGACTGGTTTTTGGACGGGATTTCGGACGTGATTTAGATTTTGGACGGGATTTAGATTTCGGAAGGGATTTCGTATGGGATTTCGTACGGGATTTCGATTTCGTACGAGATTTTGTACGGGATTTTGATTTCATACGGGATTTCGATTTCGTACGGGATGTCGTACAGGATTTCGTACGGGATGTCGTACGGGATTTTGGACGGGATTTCGGACGGGATTTCGGACGGGATTTTGGATGGGATTTCGGACTGGATTTCGTACAGGATTTCGTACGGATTTCGTACAGGATTTTGGACGGGATTTTCGGACGGGATTTCGGACTGGATTTCGTACAGGATTTCGTACGGGATGTCGTACAGGATTTTGGACGGGATTTCGGACGGGATTTCGGACGGGATTTCGGATGAGATTTCGGACTGGATTTCGTACAGGATTTTGTATGGGATTTCGTACGGGATTTTGGACTGGATTTCGGACGGGATTTCGGACGGGATTTCGTACAGGATTTCGGACGGGATTTCAGACGGGATTTCGGACAGGATTTCGTATGGGATTTCGTACGGGATTTCGTACGGGATTTCGTACAGGATTTCGGACGGGATTAAGGACGGGATTTCGTACGGGATTTCTTACGGGATTTCGTACTGGATTTCGTACGGGATTTCGGACTGGAATTCGGACGCGATTTCGGACGGGATTTCGGATGGGATTTTGTACGGGATTTCGTACGGGATTTCGTACGGGATTTCGATTTCGTACGAAATTTCGATTTCGTCCGGGATATCGTACGGGATTTCGATTTTGTACGGGATTTCGGACTGGATTTCGTACAGGATTTCGTACGGGATTTCGGAAGAGATTTCGGACTGGTTTTGGACAGGATTTAGATATCGGACGGGATTTAGATTTCGGAAGGGATTTCGTATGGGATTTCGTACGGGATTTCGATTTCATACGGGATTTCGTACGGGATTTCAAACGGGATTTCGATTTCATACGGGATTTCGATTTCGTACGGGATTTCGTACGGGATTACGATTTTGTACGGGATTTCGGACTGGATTTCGTACAGGATTTCGTACGGGATTTCGGAAGGGATTTCGGACTGGTTTTTGGATGGGATTTCGGACGTGATTTAGATTTTGGACGGAATTTAGACTTCGGAAGGGATTTCGTATGGGATTTCGTACGGGATTTCGATTTCGTACGGGATTTCGTACGGGATTTCGATTTCATACGGGATTTCGATTTCGTACGGGATTTCGTACAGGATTTCGTACGGGATGTCGTACGGGATTTCGGACGGGATTTCGGATGGGATTTCGGACTGGATTTCGGATGGGATTTTGTACGGGATTTCGTACGGGATTTTGGACGGGATTTCGGATGGGATTTCGGACTGGATTTCGTACAGGATTTCGTACGGGATGTCGTACAGGATTTTGGACGGGATTTCGGACGGGATTTCGGACGGGATTTCGGATGAGATTTCGGACTGGATTACGAAATCGAAATCCCGTACGAAATCCCGTACGAAATCCCGTACGAAATCCCATCCGAAATCCCGTCCGAAATCGCGTCCGAAATCCAGTCCGAAATCCCGTACGAAATCCAGTACGAAATCCCGTAAGAAATCCCGTACGAAATCCCGTCCGAAATCCCGTCCGAAATCCTGTACGAAATCCCGTACGAAATCCCGTACGAAATCCCATACGAAATCCCGTCCGAAATCCCGTCTGAAATCCCGTCCGAAATCCCGTACGAAATCCCGTCCGAAATCCCGTCCGAAATCCAGTCCGAAATCCCGTACGAAATCCCATACAAAATCCTGTACGAAATCCAGTCCGAAATCTCATCCGAAATCCCGTCCGAAATCCCGTCCGAAATCCCGTCCAAAATCCTGTACGACATCCCGTACGAAATCCTGTACGAAATCCAGTCCGAAATCCCATCCGAATCCCGTCCGAAATCCCGTATGAAATTGAAATCCCGTACGAAATCCCGTCCGAAATCCCGTCCGAAATCCCGTCCGAAATCCCGTCCGAAATCCCGTCTGAAATCCTGTCCGAAATCCCGTCCGAAATCCCGTATGAAATCGAAATCTCGTACGAAATCCCATAGGAAATCCCTTCCGAAATCTAAATCCCGTCCGATATCTAAATCCTGTCCGAAATCCCGTCCAAAAACCAGTCCGAAATTCCTTCCGAAATCCCGTACGAAATCCTGTACGAAATCCAGTCCGAAATCCCGTACAAAATCGTAATCCCGTACAAAATCGAAATCCCGTTTGAAATCCCGTACGAAATCCCGTATGAAATCGAAATCCCGTACGAAATCCCATACGAAATCCCTTCCGAAATCTAAATCCCGTCCGATATCTAAATCCCGTCCGAAATCCCGTCCAAAAACCAGTCCGAAATCCCTTCCGAAATCCGTACGAAATCCTGTACGAAATCCAGTCCGAAATCCCGTACAAAATCGAAATCCCGTACAATATCCCGGACGAAATCGAAATTTCGTACGAAATCGAAATCCCGTACGAAATCCCGTACGAAATCCCGTACGAAATCCCATCCGAAATCCCGTCCGAAATCGCGTCCGAAATCCAGTCCGAAATCCCGTACGAAATCCAGTACGAAATCCCGTAAGAAATCCCGTACAAAATCCCGTCTGAAATCCCGTCCGAAATCCTGTACAAAATCCCGTACGAAATCCCGTACAAAATCCCATACGAAATCCCGTCCGAAATCCCGTCTGAAATCCCGTCCGAAATCCAGTCCGAAATCTCATCCGAAATCCCGTCCGAAATCCCGTCCGAAATCCCGTCCAAAATCCTGTACGACATCCCGTACGAAATCCTGTACGAAATCCAGTCCGAAATCCCATCCGAAATCCCGTCCAAAATCCCGTACGAAATCCCGTACAAAATCCCATCCGAAATCCAGTCCGAAATCCCATCCGAAATCCCGTCCGAAATCCCGTACGACATCCCGTACGAAATCCTGTACGAAATCCCGTACGAAAATCGAAATCCCGTATGAAATCGAAATCCCGTACGAAATCCGTACGAAATCCCGTACGAAATCGAAATCCCGTACGAAATCCATACGAATCCCTTCCGAAGTCTAAATTCCGTCCAAATCTAAATCCACGTCGAAATCCCATCCAAAAACCAGTCCGGAAATCCCTTCCGAAATCCCGTACGAAATCCTGTACGAAATCCAGTCCCAAATCCCGTACAAAATCGTAATCCCGTACGAAATCCCGTACGAAATCGAAATCCCGTTGAAATCGAAAATCCCGTTTGAAATCCCGTACGAAATCCCGTATGAAATCGAAATCCCGTACGAAATCCCATACGAATCCCTTCTGAAATCTACATCCCGTCCGATATCTAAATCCCGTCCAAAAAACCAGTCCGAAATCTCTTCCGAAATCCCGTACGAAATCCTGTACGAAATCCAATCCGAAATCCCGTACAAAATCGAAATCCCGTACGATATCCCGGACGAAATCGAAATTTCGTACGAAATCGAAATCCCGTACGAAATCCGTACGAAATCCCGTACAAAAATCCCATCCGAAATCCCGTCCGAAATCGCGTCCGAAATCCAGTCCGAAATCCCGTACGAAATCCAGTACGAAATCCCGTAAGAAATCCCGTACGAAATCCCGTCCTTAATCCCGTCCGAAATCCTGTACGAATCCCGTACGAAATCCCGTACGAAATCCCATACGAAATCCCGTCCGACATCCCGTCTGAAATCCCGTCCGAAATCCTGTACGAAATCCCGTCCGAAATCCCGTCCGAAATCCAGTCCAAAATCCCGTACGAAATCCCATACAAAATCCTGTACGAAATCCAGTCCGAAATCTCATCCGAAATCCCGTCCGAAATCCCGTCCGAAATCCCGTCCAAATCCTGTACGACATCCCGTACGAAATCCTGTACGAAATCCAGTCCGAAATCCCGTCCGAATCCCGTCCAAAATCCTGTACGAAATCTCGTACGAAATCCTGTACGAAATCCAGTCCAGAAATCCCATCCAAAATCCGTCCGAAATCCCGTCCGAAATCCCGTCCAAAAATCCCGTACGACATCCCGTACGAAATCCTGTACGAAATCCCGTACGAAATCGAAATCCCGTATGAAATCAAATCCCGTACGAAATCTCGTACGAAATCGAAATCCCGTACGAAATCCCATACGAAATCCCTTCCGAAATCTAAATCCCGTCCAAAATCTAAATCACGTCCGAAATCCCGTCCAAAAACCAGTCCGAAATCCCTTCCGAAATCCCGTACGAAATCCTGTACGAAATCCAGTCCGAACTCCTGTACAAATCGAAATCCCATACGATATCCCGGACGAAATCGAAATTTCGTACGAAATCGAAATCCCGGTACGAAATCCCGTACGAAATCCCGTACGAAATCCCATCCGAAATCCCGTCCGAAATCGCGTCCGAAATCCAGTCCGAAATCCCGTACGAAATCCAGTGCGAAATCCCGAAAGAAATCCCGTACGAAATCCCTGTCCGAAATCCCGTTCCGAAATCCTGTACGAAATCCCGTACGAAATCCCGTACCGAAATCCCATACGAAATCCCGTCCGAAATCCCGTCTGAAATCCCGTCCGAAATCCCGTACGAAATCCCGTCCGAAATCCCGTCCGAAATCCAGTCCGAAATCCCGTACGAAATCCCGTCCGAAATCCCGTCCGAAATCCCGTCCAAATCCCGTACGACATCCGTACGAATCCTGTACGAAATCCCGTACGAAATCGAAATCCCGTATGAATTGAAATCCCGTACGAAATCCCGTCCGAAATCCCGTCCGAATCCCGTCCGAAATCCTGTCCGAAATCCCGTCCGAAATCCGTCCGAAATCCCGTACGAAATCCTGTACGAAATCCCATACAAAATCCCATCCGAAATCCCGTCCGAAATCGCGTCCGAAATCCAGTCCGAATCCCGTACGAATCCAGTACGAAATCCCGTAAGAAATCCCGTACGAATCCCGTCCGAATCCCGTCCGAAATCCTGTACGAAACCCGTACGAAACCCGTATGAAATCGAAATCCCGTACGAAATCCCATACGAAATCCCTTCTGAAATCTAAATCCCGTCCGATATCTAAATCCCGTCCAAAAACCAGTCCGAAATCTCTCCGAAATCCCGTACGAAATCCTGTACGAATCCATCCGAAATCCCGTACAAAATCGAAATCCGTACGAATCCCGGACGAAATCGAAATTTCGTACGAAATCGAAATCCCGTACGAAATCCCGTACGAAATCCCGTACAAAATCCCTCCGAAATCCCGTCCGAAATCGCGTCCGAAATCCAGTCCGAAATCCCGTACGAAATCCAGTACGAAATCCCGTAAGAAACCCGTACGAAATCCCGTCCTTAATCCGTCCGAAATCCTGTACGAAATCCCGTACGAAATCCCGTACGAAATCCCATACGAATCCCGTCCGACATCCCGTCTGAAATCCCGTCCGAAATCCTGTACGAAATCCCGTCCGAAATCCGTCCGAAATCCAGTCCAAATCCGTACGAAATCCCATACAAAATCCTGTACGAAATCCAGTCCGAAATCTCATCCGAATCCCGTCCGAAATCCCGTCCGAATCCGTCCAAAATCCTGTACGACATCCCGTACGAAATCCTGTACGAAATCCAGTCCGAAATCCCGTCCGAAATCCGTCCAAATCCTGTACGATCCCGTACGAAATCCTGTACGAAATCCAGTCCGAAATCCCATCCAAAATCCCGTCCGAAATCCCGTCCGTACAATCCGTCCAAAATCCCGTACGACATCCCGTACGAAATCCTGTACGAAATCCCGTACGAAATCGAAATCCGTATGAAATCAAAATCCCGTACGAATCTCGTACGAAATCGAAATCCCGTACGAAATCCCATACGAAATCCCTTCCGAAATCTAAATCCCGTCCAAAATCTAAATCACGTCCGAAATCCCGTCCAAAAACCAGTCCGAAATCCCTTCCGAAATCCGTACGAAATCCTGTACGAAATCCAGTCCGAAATCCTGTACAAATCGAAATCCCATACGATATATCCGGACGAAATCGAAATTTCGTACGAAATCGAAATCCGTACGAATCCCGTACGAAATCCCGTCGAAATCCCATCGAAATCCCGTCCGAAATCGCGTCCGAAATCCAGTCCGAATCCCGTACGAAATCCAGTACGAAATCCCGAAAGAAATCCCGTACGAAATCCATCGTCGAAATCCCGTCCGAAATCCTGTACGAAATCCCGTACGAAATCCCGTACGAAATCCCATACGAAATCCCGTCCGAATCCCGTCTGAAATCCGTTCCGAAATCCGTACGAAATCCCGTCCGAAATCCAGTCCGAAATCCAGTCCGAAATCCGTACGAAATCCCGTCGAAATCCCGTCCGAAATCCCGTCAAAATCCCGTACGACATCCCGTACGAAATCCTGTACGAAATCCCGTACGAAATCGAAATCCGTATGAAATTGAACATCCCGTACGAAATCCCGTCCGAATCCCGTCCGAAATCCCGTCCGAAATCCTGTCCGAAATCCCGTCCGAAATCCCGTCCGAAATCCCGTACGAAATCCTGTACGAAATCCATACAAAATCCCATCCGAAATCCCGTCCGAAATCGCGTCCGAAATCCAGTCCGAAATCCCGTACGAAATCCAGTACGAAATCCCGTAAGAAATCCCGTACGAAATCCCGTCCGAAATCCCGTCCGAAATCCTTTACGAAACGTACGAAATCCCGTACGAAATCCGTACGAAATCCATACGAAATCCCGTCGAATCCCGTTCGTCAAATGTCCAACCAGTCCGAAA
>NW_026891720.1:0-5000 GCF_015708825.2 Lethenteron reissneri
GGGATTGCTCTCATGTGAGTTACGGGGCCTCGTTTCTCTCACTCCGGATTCCCCTGAAGCTGGGAAATCGCAATTTTTTGTGTCGCCAAATATCGTACGAACGTCACGAACCTTCCACACGCTTTTCCAGCAGATTTTCTCGTGCACCAAAAAAAGTCAAAATTTTTACACACAGACCCCATCAAACGGTAGAAATTGGCCGGGATTGCTCTCATGTGAGTTACGGGGCCTCGTTTCTCTCGCTCCGAATTCCCTGAAGCTGGGAAATCGCAATTTTTGTGTCGCCAAATATCGTACGAACGTCACGAACCTTCCACACGCTTTTCCAGCAGATTTGCTCGTGCACCAAAAAACGTCAAAATTTTTACACATAGACCCCATCAAACGGTAGAAATTGGCCGGGATTGCTCTCATGTGCGTTACGGGGCCTCGTTTCTCTCGCTCCGAATTCCCTGGAGCTGGCAAAACGCTCATTATAGTGTCGCCAAATATCGTCCGAACGTCACGAAACTTCCACACGCCTTTCCAGCAGATTTGCTCGTGCACCAAAAAAAGTCAAAATTTTACACACAGACCCCATCAAACGGTAGAAATTGGCCGGGATTGCTCTCATGTGAGTTACGGGGCCTCGTTTCTCTCGCTCCGAATTCCCTGAAGCTGGGAAATCGCTCATTATAGTGTCGCCAAATATCGTCCGAACGTCACGAAACTTCCACACGCCTTTCCAGCAGATTTTCTCGTGCACCAAAAAAAGTCAAAATTTTTACACACAGACCCCATCAAACGGTAGAAATTGGCCGGGATTGCTCTCATGTGAGTTACGGGGCCTCGTTTCTCTCGCTCCGAATTCCCTGAAGCTGGGAAATCGCAATTTTTTGTGTCGCCAAATATCGTACGAACGTCACGAACCTTCCACACGCTTTTCCAGCAGATTTGCTCGTGCACCAAAAAACGTCAAAATTTTTACACATAGACCCCATCAAACGGTAGAAATTGGCCGGGATTGCTCTCATGTGCGTTACGGGGCCTCGTTTCTCTCGCTCCGAATTCCCTGGAGCTGGCAAAACGCTCATTATAGTGTCGCCAAATATCGTCCGAACGTCACGAAACTTCCACACGCTTTTCCAGCACACATAGACCCCATAAAACGGTAGAAATTGGCCGGGATTGCTCTCATGTGCGTTACGGGGCCTCGTTTCTCTCGCTCCGAATTCCCTGGAGCTGGCAAAACGCTCATTATAGTGTCGCCAAATATCGTCCGAACGTCACGAAACTTCCACACGCCTTTCCAGCAGATTTGCTCGTGCACCAAAAAAAGTCAAAATTTTACACACAGACCCCATCAAACGGTAGAAATTGGCCGGGATTGCTCTCATGTGAGTTACGGGGCCTCGTTTCTCTCGCTCCGAATTCCCTGAAGCTGGGAAATCGCAATTTTTGTGTCGCCAAATATCGTACGAACGTCACGAACCTTCCACACGCTTTCCAGCAGATTTGCTCGTGCACCAAAAAACGTCAAAATTTTACACATAGACCCCATCAAACGGTAGAAATTGGCCGGGATTGCTCTCATGTGCGTTACGGGGCCTCGTTTCTCTCGCTCCGAATTCCCTGGAGCTGGCAAAACGCTCATTATAGTGTCGCCAAATATCGTCCGAACGTCACGAAACTTCCACACGCTTTTCCAGCACACATAGACCCCATCAAACGGTAGAAATTGGCCGGGATTGCTCTCATGTGCGTTACGGGGCCTCGTTTCTCTCGCTCCGAATTCCCTGGAGCTGGCAAAACGCTCATTATAGTGTCGCCAAATATCGTCCGAACGTCACGAAACTTCCACACGCTTTCCAGCAGATTTGCCGTGCACCAAAAAAAGTCAAAATTTTACACACAGACCCCATCAAACGGTAGAAATTGGCCGGGATTGCTCTCATGTGAGTTACGGGGCCTCGTTTCTCTCGCTCCGAATTCCCTGAAGCTGGGAAATCGCTCAATTTTAGTGTCGCCAAATATCGTAGGAACGTCACGAACCTTCCACACGCTTTTCCAGCAGATTTGCTCGTGCACCAAAAAAACGTCAAAATTTTTACACACTAGACCCCATCAAACGGTAGAAATTGGCCGGGATTGCTCTCATGTGAGTTACGGGGCCTCGTTTCTCTCGCTCCGAATTCCCTGAAGCTGGGAAATCGCAATTTTATAGTGTCGCCAAATATCGTACGAACGTCACGAACCTTCCACACGCTTTCCAGCAGATTTGCTCGTGCACCAAAAACGTCAAAATTTTTACACATAGACCCCATCAAACGGTAGAAATTGGCCGGGATTGCTCTCATGTGCGTTACGGGGCCTCGTTTCTCTCGCTCCGAATTCCCTGGAGCTGGCAAAACGCTCATTATAGTGTCGCCAAATATCGTCCGAACGTCACGAAACTTCCACACGCTTTTCCAGCACACATAGACCCCATAAAACGGTAGAAATTGGCCGGGATTGCTCTCATGTGCGTTACGGGGCCTCGTTTCTCTCGCTCCGAATTCCCTGGAGCTGGCAAAACGCTCATTATAGTGTCGCCAAATATCGTCCGAACGTCACGAAACTTCCACACGCTTTCCAGCAGATTTGCTCGTGCACCAAAAAAAGTCAAAATTTTTACACATAGACCCCATCAAACGGTAGAAATTGGCCGGGATTGCTCTCATGTGAGTTACGGGGCCTCGTTTCTCTCGCTCCGAATTCCCTGAAGCTGGGAAATCGCAATTTTTTGTGTCGCCAAATATCGTACGAACGTCACGAACCTTCCACACGCTTTTCCAGCAGATTTGCTCGTGCACCAAAAAAAGTCAAAATTTTTACACATAGACCCCATCAAACGGTAGAAATTGGCCGGGATTGCTCTCATGTGCGTTACGGGGCCTCGTTTCTCTCGCTCCGAATTCCCTGGAGCTGGCAAAACGCTCATTATAGTGTCGCCAAATATCGTCCGAACGTCACGAAACTTCCACACGCTTTCCAGCAGATTTGCTCGTGCACCAAAAAAGTCAAAATTTTTACACATAGACCCCATCAAACGGTAGAAATTGGCCGGGATTGCTCTCATGTGCGTTACGGGGCCTCGTTTCTCTCGCTCCGAATTCCCTGGAGCTGGCAAAACGCTCATTATAGTGTCGCCAAATATCGTCCGAACGTCACGAAACTTCCACACGCTTTTCCAGCACACATAGACCCCATCAAACGGTAGAAATTGGCCGGGATTGCTCTCATGTGCGTTACGGAGCATCGTTTCTCTCGCTCCGAATTCCCTGAAGCTGGGAAATCGCAATTTTTTGTGTCGCCAAATATCGTACGAACGTCACGAACCTTCCACACGCTTTTCCAGCAGATTTTCTCGTGCACCAAAAAAAGTCAAAATTTTTACACACAGACCCCATCAAACGGTAGAAATTGGCCGGGATTGCTCTCATGTGCGTTACGGAGCATCGTTTCTTTCGCTCCGAATTCCCTGGAGCTGGCAAAACGCTCATTTTATTGTCGCCAAATATGGTCCGAACGTCACGAAACTTCCACACGCCTTTCCAGCAGATTTGCTCGTGCACCAAAAAAAGTCAAAATTTTTACACATAGACCCCATCAAACGGTAGAAATTGGCCGGGATTGCTCTCATGTGCGTTACGGGGCCTCGTTTCTCTCGCTCCGAATTCCCTGGAGCTGGCAAAACGCTCATTATAGTGTCGCCAAATATCGTCCGAACGTCACGAAACTTCCACACGCCTTTCCAGCAGATTTGCTCGTGCACCAAAAAAAGTCAAAATTTTTACACACAGACCCCATCAAACGGTAGAAATTGGCCGGGATTGCTCTCATGTGAGTTACGGGGCCTCGTTTCTCTCGCTCCGAATTCCCTGAAGCTGGGAAATCGCTCATTATAGTGTCGCCAAATATCGTCCGAACGTCACGAAACTTCCACACGCCTTTCCAGCAGATTTCTCGTGCACCAAAAAAAGTCAAAATTTTACACACAGACCCCATCAAACGGTAGAAATTGGCCGGGATTGCTCTCATGTGAGTTACGGGGCCTCGTTTCTCTCGCTCCGAATTCCCTGAAGCTGGGAAATCGCAATTTTTGTGTCGCCAAATATCGTACGAACGTCACGAACCTTCCACACGCTTTCCAGCAGATTTGCTCGTGCACCAAAAAACGTCAAAATTTTTACACATAGACCCCATCAAACGGTAGAAATTGGCCGGGATTGCTCTCATGTGCGTTACGGGGCCTCGTTTCTCTCGCTCCGAATTCCCTGGAGCTGGCAAAACGCTCATTATAGTGTCGCCAAATATCGTCCGAACGTCACGAAACTTCCACACGCTTTTCCAGCACACATAGACCCCATAAAACGGTAGAAATTGGCCGGGATTGCTCTCATGTGCGTTACGGGGCCTCGTTTCTCTCGCTCCGAATTCCCTGGAGCTGGCAAAACGCTCATTATAGTGTCGCCAAATATCGTCCGAACGTCACGAAACTTCCACACGCTTCCAGCAGTATTCCAGCACACAATTAGACCCCATCAAACGGTAGAAATTGGCCGGGATTGCTCTCATGTGCGTTACGGGGCCTCGTTTCTCTCGCTCCGAATTCCCTGGAGCTGGCAAAACGCTCATTATAGTGTCGCCAAATATCGTACGAACGTCACGAAACCTTCCACACGCGTTTCCAGCAGATTTGCTCGTGCACCAAAAAACGTCAAAATTTTTACACATAGACCCCATCAAACGGTAGAAATTGGCCGGGATTGCTCTCATGTGCGTTACGGGGCCTCGTTTCTCTCGCTCCGAATTCCCTGGAGCTGGCAAAACGCTCATTATAGTGTCGCCAAATATCGTCCGAACGTCACGAAACTTCCACACGCTTTTCCAGCACACATAGACCCCATAAAACGTAGAAATTGGCCGGGATTGCTCTCATGTGCGTTACGGGGCCTCGTTTCTCTCGCTCCGAATTCCCT
>NW_026891720.1:15000-18798 GCF_015708825.2 Lethenteron reissneri
GCGCACCACACACACCCTACGTGGGGTGGGAGGAAGGAGCAGGGGTCGACCCCACATGCCTGCAAACCTCTAGAGCGGCCTTACAATGCTCGCTACTCTCTGGACCGGCAAAGGCAATTTGAAACCAACCCTAATTCTTGCGCAGTTGGCAGCCTTCCTTGGCACAAGACCGAACAGCGCAGCGGACCCGTGCAGCAACTACCCAAGGGACAGCCTTCCCCACACACTCTGGAGGAGAAGAGGCTCCTCGGGCTGAGTCACACAGCTCAAGCTACTCGCTCATTCACGGAAACCTTGGGAAACAAAACCTGCTGCCACACACCACTTATGCATTGCATGAAGATTGCCATTGTCCATACACTTGTGCAGGTGCGATGGAAATATTTTCTCGTTTTGGTGCATGCTATATTTTTACAGACAGCTACCGACAAAAGGTAGAAATTGGCGGGGATAGGCCTCAGACATTACCCAAAGCTCCGGGAACGTGAGCGACGCAAGACGAATGGGCATTTTTAAAGCAGATCTATGGCAGTTACTGACAGTGCCTGGCGTGGGTTACTTGCCTACGTTGTCGAGATGGGAAGACGACCCACACGCTTTTCCAGCAGATTTGCTCGTGCACCAAAAAAAGTCAAAATTTTTACACATAGACCCCATCAAACGGTAGAAATTGGCCGGGATTGCTCTCATGTGAGTTACGGGGCCTCGTTTCTCTCACTCCGGATTCCCCTGAAGCTGGGAAATCGCAATTTTTTGTGTCGCCAAATATCGTACGAACGTCACGAACCTTCCACACGCTTTTCCAGCAGATTTTCTCGTGCACCAAAAAAAGTCAAAATTTTTACACACAGACCCCATCAAACGGTAGAAATTGGCCGGGATTGCTCTCATGTGAGTTACGGGGCCTCGTTTCTCTCGCTCCGAATTCCCTGAAGCTGGGAAATCGCAATTTTTTGTGTCGCCAAATATCGTACGAACGTCACGAACCTTCCACACGCTTTTCCAGCAGATTTGCTCGTGCACCAAAAAACGTCAAAATTTTTACACATAGACCCCATCAAACGGTAGAAATTGGCCGGGATTGCTCTCATGTGCGTTACGGGGCCTCGTTTCTCTCGCTCCGAATTCCCTGGAGCTGGCAAAACGCTCATTATAGTGTCGCCAAATATCGTCCGAACGTCACGAAACTTCCACACGCTTTTCCAGCACACATAGACCCCATAAAACGGTAGAAATTGGCCGGGATTGCTCTCATGTGCGTTACGGGGCCTCGTTTCTCTCGCTCCGAATTCCCTGGAGCTGGCAAAACGCTCATTATAGTGTCGCCAAATATCGTCCGAACGTCACGAAACTTCCACACGCCTTTCCAGCAGATTTTCTCGTGCACCAAAAAAAGTCAAAATTTTTACACACAGACCCCATCAAACGGTAGAAATTGGCCGGGATTGCTCTCATGTGAGTTACGGGGCCTCGTTTCTCTCGCTCCGAATTCCCTGAAGCTGGGAAATCGCAATTTTTTGTGTCGCCAAATATCGTACGAACGTCACGAACCTTCCACACGCTTTTCCAGCAGATTTGCTCGTGCACCAAAAAACGTCAAAATTTTTACACATAGACCCCATCAAACGGTAGAAATTGGCCGGGATTGCTCTCATGTGCGTTACGGGGCCTCGTTTCTCTCGCTCCGAATTCCCTGGAGCTGGCAAAACGCTCATTATAGTGTCGCCAAATATCGTCCGAACGTCACGAAACTTCCACACGCTTTTCCAGCACACATAGACCCCATAAAACGGTAGAAATTGGCCGGGATTGCTCTCATGTGCGTTACGGGGCCTCGTTTCTCTCGCTCCGAATTCCCTGGAGCTGGCAAAACGCTCATTATAGTGTCGCCAAATATCGTCCGAACGTCACGAAACTTCCACACGCCTTTCCAGCAGATTTGCTCGTGCACCAAAAAAAGTCAAAATTTTTACACACAGACCCCATCAAACGGTAGAAATTGGCCGGGATTGCTCTCATGTGAGTTACGGGGCCTCGTTTCTCTCGCTCCGAATTCCCTGAAGCTGGGAAATCGCTCATTATAGTGTCGCCAAATATCGTCCGAACGTCACGAAACTTCCACACGCCTTTCCAGCAGATTTTCTCGTGCACCAAAAAAAGTCAAAATTTTTACACACAGACCCCATCAAACGGTAGAAATTGGCCGGGATTGCTCTCATGTGAGTTACGGGGCCTCGTTTCTCTCGCTCCGAATTCCCTGAAGCTGGGAAATCGCAATTTTTTGTGTCGCCAAATATCGTACGAACGTCACGAACCTTCCACACGCTTTTCCAGCAGATTTGCTCGTGCACCAAAAAACGTCAAAATTTTTACACATAGACCCCATCAAACGGTAGAAATTGGCCGGGATTGCTCTCATGTGCGTTACGGGGCCTCGTTTCTCTCGCTCCGAATTCCCTGGAGCTGGCAAAACGCTCATTATAGTGTCGCCAAATATCGTCCGAACGTCACGAAACTTCCACACGCTTTTCCAGCACACATAGACCCCATAAAACGGTAGAAATTGGCCGGGATTGCTCTCATGTGCGTTACGGGGCCTCGTTTCTCTCGCTCCGAATTCCCTGGAGCTGGCAAAACGCTCATTATAGTGTCGCCAAATATCGTCCGAACGTCACGAAACTTCCACACGCTTTTCCAGCACACATAGACCCCATCAAACGGTAGAAATTGGCCGGGATTGCTCTCATGTGCGTTACGGGGCCTCGTTTCTCTCGCTCCGAATTCCCTGGAGCTGGCAAAACGCTCATTATAGTGTCGCCAAATATCGTCCGAACGTCACGAAACTTCCACACGCTTTTCCAGCACACATAGACCCCATCAAACGGTAGAAATTGGCCGGGATTGCTCTCATGTGCGTTACGGGGCCTCGTTTCTCTCGCTCCGAATTCCCTGGAGCTGGGAAATCGCTCATTTTAGTGTCGCCAAATATCGTAGGAACGTCACGAACCTTCCACACGCTTTTCCAGCAGATTTGCTCGTGCACCAAAAAACTTCAAAATTTTTACACATAGACCCCATCAAACGGTAGAAATTGGCCGGGATTGCTCTCATGTGAGTTACGGGGCCTCGTTTCTCTCGCTCCGAATTCCCTGAAGCTGGGAAATCGCTCATTATAGTGTCGCCAAATATCGTCCGAACGTCACGAAACTTCCACACGCTTTTCCAGCACACATAGACCCCATCAAACGGTAGAAATTGGCCGGGATTGCTCTCATGTGCGTTACGGGGCCTCGTTTCTCTCGCTCCGAATTCCCTGGAGCTGGGAAATCGCTCATTTTAGTGTCGCCAAATATCGTAGGAACGTCACGAACCTTCCACACGCTTTTCCAGCAGATTTGCTCGTGCACCAAAAAACTTCAAAATTTTTACACATAGACCCCATCAAACGGTAGAAATTGGCCGGGATTGCTCTCATGTGAGTTACGGGGCCTCGTTTCTCTCGCTCCGAATTCCCTGAAGCTGGGAAATCGCTCATTATAGTGTCGCCAAATATCGTCGGAACGTCACGAAACTTCCACACGCTTTTCCAGCACACATAGACCCCATCAAACGGTAGAAATTGGCCGGGATTGCTCTCATGTGCGTTACGGGGCCTCGTTTCTCTCGCTCCGAATTCCCTGGAGCTGGCAAAACGCTCATTATAGTGTCGCCAAATATGGTCCGAACGTCACGAAACTTCCACACGCCTTTCCAGCAGATTTGCTCGTGTACCAAAAAAAGTCAAAATTTTTACACATA
>NW_026891721.1:0-20972 GCF_015708825.2 Lethenteron reissneri
AAATCCCGTCTGAAATCCCGTACAAAATCGAATTCCCGTATGAAATCCCGTACGAAATCCTGTATGAAATCGAAATCCCGTCCGAAATCCCATCCGAATCCCGTCCGAAATCCCGTCCGAAATCCTGCCCGAGATCCCGTCCGAATTCCCGTCCGAATCCTGTACGAAATCCCGTACAAAATCCTGTACGAAATCCTGTCCGAAATACCGTACGAAATCTAAAATCCCGTACGAAATCCCGTACGAAATCGAAATCCCGTACGAATCGAAATCCCGTACGAAATCCCGTACAAAATCCCGTCCACAATCCCGTCTGAAATCTCGATCAAAATCCCGTCCAAAATCACGTCCGAAATCCCGTCCGAATCCCTCCGAAATCCCGTCCGAAATCCTGTCCGAAATCCCGTCCGAGATCCAGTCCGAAATCGCGTCTGAAATTTCGTCCAAATCCCGTCCGAAATCCCGTCCGAAATCCCGTCCGAAATCCCGTCCGAAATCCCGTACGAAACCCCGTCCGAAATCCCGTCCGAAATCCCATCCGAAATCCCGTCCGAAATCCCGTCTGAATCCCGTACAAAATCGAATTCCCGTACGAAATCCCGTACGAAATCCTGTACGAAATCGAAATCCCGTCCGAAATCCCGTACGAAATCCCGTCCGAAATCCCGTCCGAAATCCCGTACGAAATCCCGTCCGAAATCCCGTCCGAAATCCCTCCGAAATCCCGTCGAGATCCAGTCCGAATCGCGTCTGAAATTTCGTCCAAAATCCCGTCCGAAATCCCGTCCGAAATCCCGTCCGAAATCCCGTCCGAAATCCCTACGAAACCCCGTCCGAAATCCCGTCCGAAATCCTGTCCGAAATCCCGTCCGAAATCCCGTCTGAAATCCCGTACAAAATCGAATTCCCGTACGAAATCCCGTACGAAATCCTGTACGAAATCGAAATCCCGTCCGAAATCCCGTCCGAATCCCGTCCAAAATCCCATACGACATCCCGTACGAAATCCTGTACGAAATCCCGTACGAAATCGAAATCCCTACGAATTCCTGTACGAAATCGAAATCCCTCCGAAATCCCGTCCGAAATCCCGTCCGAGATCCAGTCCGAAATCGCGTCTGAAATTTCGTCCAAATCCCGTACGACATCCCGTACGAAATTCCGTACGAAATCCCGTACGAAATCGAAATCCCGTACGAATTCCTGTACGAAAAGAAATCCCGTCCGAAATCCCGTCCGAAATCCGTCCGAGATCCAGTCCGAAATCGCGTCTGAAATTCGTCCAAAATCCCGTCCGAAATCCCTCCGAAATCCCGTCCGAAATCCCGTCCGAAATCCCGTACGAAACCCCGTCGAAATCCCGTCGAAATCCCGTCCGAAATCCCGTCCGAAATCCCGTCTGAAATCCCGTACAAAATCGAATTCCCGTACGAAATCCCGTACGAAATCCTTACGAAATCGAATCCCGTCCGAAATCCCGTCCAAATCCTGACGACATCCAGTCCGAAATCCTGTATGAAATCCAGTCTGAAATCCAGTACAAAATCGAAATCCTGTACAAATCCCGTACGAAATCCCGTACGAAATCGAAATCCCGTACGAAATCCCGTACGAAATCGAAATCCCGTCCGAAATCCCGTCCGAAATCCCGTCCGAAATCCCGTCCGAAATCGCGTCAGAAATCCCGTACAAATCGAAATCCCGTACGAAATCGAAATCCCTACGAAATCCCATACGAAATCCCGTCCGAAATCTAAATCCCGTCCGATATCTAAATCCCGTCCGAAATCCCGTCCGAAAACCCGTCCGAAAACCCGTACGAAATCTCTTACGAAATCCCTCACGAAATCCTGTACGAAATCCAGTCCGAAATCCCGTACAAAATCTAAATCCCGTAAGAAATCCCGTACAAAATCCCGTATGAAATCGAAATCCCATCCGAAATCCTGTCCGAAATCCCGTCCGAAATCCAGTCCAAAATGCCGTACAAATCCCGTACGAAATCCCGTACGAAATCCTGTACAAAATCCAGTCCGAAATCCATACAAATCGAAATCCTGTACGAAATCCCGTACGAAATCCCGTACGAAATCTAAATCCCGTACGAAATCCCGTACGAAATCGAAATCCCGTACGAAATCGAAATCCCGTACGAAATCCCTACGAAATCCCGTCCGAAATCCCGTCTGAAATCTCGTCCAAAATCCCGTCCGAAATCACGTCCGAAATCCCGTCCGAAATCCCGTCCGAAATCCCGTCCGAAATCCCGTCCGAAATCCCGTCCGAAATCCCATCCGAAATCCCGTCCGAAATCCCGTCCGAGATCCATTCCGAAATCGCGTCTGAAATTTCGTCCAAAATCCCGTCCGAAATCCCGTCCGAAATCCCGTCCGAAATCCCGTACGAAATCCGTCCGAAATCCCGTCCGAAATCCCTCCGAATCCCTCCGAAATCCCGTCCGAAATCCCGTCCGAAATCCCGTCCGAAATCCCGTCTGAAATCCCGTACAAAATCGAATTCCCGTATGAAATCCCGTACGAAATCCTGTATGAAATCGAAATCCCGTCCGAAATCCCATCCGAAATCCCGTCCGAAATCCCGTCCGAAATCCCGCCCGAGATCCCGTCCGAATTCCCGTCCGAAATCCTGTACGAAATCCCGTACAAAATCCTGTACGAAATCCTGTCCGAAATACCGTACGAAATCTAAAATCCCGTACGAAATCCCGTACGAAATCGAAATCCCGTACGAAATCGAAATCCCGTACGAAATCCCGTACAAAATCCCGTCCCAAATCCCGTCTGAAATCTCGATCAAATCCCGTCCGAATCACGTCCGAAATCCCGTCCGAAATCCCGTCCGAAATCCCGTCCGAAATCCTGTCCGAAATCCCGTCCGAGATCCAGTCCGAAATCGCGTCTGAAATTTCGTCCAAAATCCCGTCCGAAATCCCGTCCGAATCCCGTCCGAAATCCCGTCCGAAATCCGTACGAAACCCCGTCCGAAATCCCGTCCGAAATCCCATCCGAAATCCCGTCCGAAATCCGTCTGAAATCCCGTACAAAATCGAATTCCCGTACGAAATCCCGTACAAATCCTGTACGAAATCGAAATCCCGTCCGAAATCCCGTACGAAATCCCGTCCGAAATCCCGTCCGAAATCCCGTACGAAATCCCGTCCGAAATCCCGTCCGAAATCCCGTCCGAATCCCGTCCGAGATCCAGTCCGAAATCGCGTCTGAAATTTCGTCCAAAATCCCGTCCGAAATCCCGTCCGAAATCCCGTCCGAAATCCGTCCGAAATCCCGTACGAAACCCCGTCCGAAATCCCGTCCGAAATCCTGTCCGAAATCCCGTCCGAAATCCCGTCTGAAATCCCGTACAAATCGAATTCCCGTACGAAATCCGTACGAAATCCTGTACGAAATCGAAATCCCGTCCGAAATCCGTCCGAAATCCCGTCCAAAATCCCGTACGACATCCCGTACGAAATCCTGTACGCAATCCCGTACGAAATCGAAATCCCGTATGAAATCGAAATCCCGTACGAAATCCTGTATGAAATCGAAATCCCGTACGAAACCTAAATCCCGTTCGATATCTAAATCCCGTCCGAAATCCCGTCCAAAAACCATCCGAAATCCCTTCCGAAATCCCGTACGAAATCCTGTACTAAATCCAGTCCGAAATCCCGTACAAAATCGAAATCCCGTACGATATCCCGGACGAAATCGAAATTTCATACGAAATCGAAATCCCGTACGAAATCCCGTACGGAATCCCGTACGAAATCCCATCCGAAATCCCGTACAAAATCGAAATCCCGTATGAAATCCCGTACAAAATCGACATCCCATACGAAATCGAAATCCCGTACGAAATCCCACACGAAAATCGAAATCCCGCACGAAATCCCGTACGAAATCGAAATCCCGTCCGAAATCCCGTCCAGAAATCCCGTCCGAAATCCCATCCGAAATCCCGTCTGAAATCCCGTCCGAATCCCATCCAAAATCCCGTACGAAATCCCGTATGAAATCCCATACAAAATCCCGTACGAATATCCCATACGAAATCTAAATCCGTTCGAAATCCCGTACGAAATCGATAATCCCGTACGAAATCCCGTCCGAAATCGAAATACCCGTGCGAAATCCCGTTCAAATCCCGTCCGAAATCCCGTCCGAAATCCCGCTCCGAATCCCGGCCGAAATCACGTCCGAAATCCCGTCCGAAATACTGTCCGAAATCCCCGTCCGAAATTTCCCGTACGAAATCCCGTACGAAATCCCGTACGAAATCCTGTACGAAATCCAGTCGAAATCCAGTACAAAATCCGAAATCCTGTACGAAATCCCGTACGAAATCCTGTACGAAATCGAAATCTCGTCCGAAATCCACTCCGAAATTGCGTCGAAATCTCGTCCAAAATCCCGTCCGAAATCCCGTCCGAAATCCCGTCCGAAATCCCGTACGAAATCCCGTACGAAATCCCTACGAAATAGAAATCCCGTACGAAATCCCGTACGAAATCGAAATCCCCCTTCGAAATCCCGTACGAAACGAAATCCCGTACGAAATCCCGTCCGAAATCGAAATCCCGTCCGAAATCCCGTTCGAAATCCCGTCTGAAACCCGTCCGAAATCCCGTCCGAAATCCCGTTCGAAATCCCTGTCCGAAATCCCGTACGAAAATCCAGTACGAATCCGTAAAAATCCCGTACGAAATCCAGTCCGAAATCCCGTCCGAAATCCTGTACGACATCCCGTACGAAATCCCGTACGAAATCCCCATACGAAATCCCGTCCGAAATCCCGTCTGAAATCCCGTCTGAAATCCCGTCCGAAATCCCGTCCGAGACCAGTCCGAAATCGCGTCTGAAATTTCGTCCAAAATCCCGTCCGAAATCCCGTCCGAAATCCCGGTCCGAAATCCCGTACGAAATCCGTCCGAAATCCCGTCCGAAATCCCGTCCGAAATCCCGTCCGAAATCCCGTCTGAAATCCCGTACAAAATCGAATTCCCGTATGAAATCCCGTACGAAATCCTGTATGAAAGTGAAATCCCGTCCGAAATCCCATCCGAAATCCCGTCAGAAATCCCGTCCGAAATCCCGCCCGAGATCCCGTCCGAATTCCCGTCCGAAATCCTGTACGAAATCCCGTACAAAATCCTGTACGAAATCCTGTCCGAAATACCGTACGAAATCTAAAATCCCGTACGAAATCCCGTACGAAATCGAAATCCTGTACGAAATCGAAATCCCGTACGAAATCCCGTACAAAATCCCGTCCCAAATCCCGTCTGAAATCTCGATCAAAATCCCGTCCGAAATCACGTCCGAAATCCCGTCCGAAATCCCGTCCGAAATCCCGTCCGACAATCCTGTCCGAAATCCCGTCCGAGATCCAGTCCGAATCGCGTCTGAAATTTCGTCCAAAATCCCGTCCGAAATCCCGTCCGAAATCCCGTCCGAAATCCCGTCCGAAATCCCGTCCGAAATCCCGTACGAAACCCCGTCCGAAATCCCGTCCGAAATCCCATCCGAAATCCCGTCCGAAATCCCGTCTGAAATCCCGTACAAAATCGAATTCCCGTACGAAATCCCGTACGAAATCCTGTACGAAATCGAAATCCCGTCCGAAATCCCGTACGAAATCCCGTCCGAAATCCCGTCCGAAATCCCGTACGAAATCCCGTCCGAAATCCCGTCCGAAATCCCGTCCGAAATCCCGTCCGAGATCCAGTCCGAAATCGCGTCTGAAATTTCGTCCAAAATCCCGTCCGAAATCCCGTCCGAAATCCCGTCCGAAATCCCGTCCGAAATCCCGTACGAAACCCCGTCCGAAATCCCGTCCGAAATCCTGTCCGAAATCCCGTCCGAAATCCCGTCTGAAATCCCGTACAAAATCGAATTCCCGTACGAAATCCCGTACGAAATCCTGTACGAAATCGAAATCCCGTCCGAAATCCCGTCCGAAATCCCGTCCAAAATCCCGTACGACATCCCGTACGAAATCCTGTACGAAATCCCGTACGAAATCGAAATCCCGTATGAAATCGAAATCCCGTACGAAATCCTGTATGAAATCGAAATCCCGTACGAAATCTAAATCCCGTTCGATATCTAAATCCCGTCCGAAATCCCGTCCAAAAAACCAGTCCGAAATCCCTTCCGAAATCCCGTACGAAATCCTGTACGAAATCCAGTCCGAAATCCCGTACAAAATCGAAATCCCGTACGATATCCCGGACGAAATCGAAATTTCATACGAAATCGAAATCCCGTACGAAATCCCGTACGGAATCCCGTACAAAATCCCATCCGAAATCCCGTACAAAATCGAAATCCCGTATGAAATCCCGTACAAAATCGACATCCCATACGAAATAGAAATCCCGTACGAAATCCCACACGAAATCGAAATCCCGCACGAAATCCCGTACGAAATCGAAATCCCGTCCGAAATCCCGTCCGAAATCCCGTCCGAAATCCCGTCCGAAATCCCGTCTGAAATCCCGTCCGAAATCCCATCCGAAATCCCGTACGAAATCCCGTATGAAATCCCATACAAAATCCCGTACGAAATCCCATACGAAATCTAAATCCCGTTCAAAATCCCGTACGAAATCGAAATCCCGTACGAAATCCCGTCCGAAATCGAAATCCCGTCCGAAATCCCGTTCAAAATCCCGTCCGAAATCCCGTCCGAAATCCCGTCCGAAATCCCGGCCGAAATCACGTCCGAAATCCCGTCCGAAATCCTGTCCGAAATCCCGTCCGAAATCCCGTACGAAATCCCGTACGAAATCCCGTACGAAATCCTGTACGAAATCCAGTCCGAAATCCCGTACAAAATCGAAATCCTGTACGAAATCCCGTACGAAATCCTGTACGAAATCGAAATCTCGTCCGAAATCCACTCCGAAATTGCGTCTGAAATCTCGTCCAAAATCCCGTCCGAAATCCCGTCCGAAATCCCGTCCGAAATCCCGTACGAAATCCCGTACGAAATCCCGTACGAAATAGAAATCCCGTACGAAATCCCGTACGAAATCGAAATCCCCTTCGAAATCCCGTACGAAATCGTAATCCCGTACGAAATCCCGTCCGAAATCGAAATCCCGTCCGAAATCCCGTTCGAAATCCCGTCTGAAATCCCGTCCGAAATCCCGTCCGAAATCCCGTTCGAAATCCCGTATGAAATCCCATACAAAATCCCGTACGAAATCCCATACGAAATCTAAATCCCGTTCAAAATCCCGTACAAAATCGAAATCCCGTACGAAATCCCGTCCGAAATCGAAATCCCGTCCGAAATCCCGTTCAAAATCCCGTCCGAAATCCCGTCCGAAATCCCGTCCGAAATCCCGGCCGAAATCACGTCCGAAATCCCGTCCGAAATCCTGTCCGAAATCCCGTCCGAAATCCCGTACGAAATCCCGTACGAAATCCCGTACGAAATCCTGTACGAAATCCAGTCCGAAATCCCGTACAAAATCGAAATCCTGTACGAAATCCCGTACGAAATCCTGTACGAAATCGAAATCTCGTCCGAAATCCACTCCGAAATTGCGTCTGAAATCTCGTCCAAAATCCCGTCCGAAATCCCGTCCGAAATCCCGTCCGAAATCCCGTACGAAATCCCATACGAAATCCCGTACGAAATAGAAATCCCGTACGAAATCCCGTACGAAATCGAAATCCCATACGAAATCCCGTACGAAATAGAAATCCCGTTCGAAATCCCGTCTGAAATCCCGTCCGAAATCCCGTCCGAAATCCCGTTCGAAATCCCGTCCGAATCCCGTACGAAATCCAGTACGAAATCCCGTAAAAAATCCCGTACGAAATCCAGTACGAAATCCCGTCCGAAATCCTGTACGAAATCCCGTACGAAATCCCGTACGAAATCCCATACGAAATCCCGTCCGAAATCCCGTCTGAAATCCCGTCTGAAATCCCGTCCGAAATCCCGTCCGAGATCCAGTCCGAAATCGCGTCTGAAATTTCGTCCAAAATCCCGTCCGAAATCCCATCCGAAATCCCGTCCAAAATCCCGTCCGAAATCCCGTACGAAACCCCGTCCGAAATCCCGTCCGAAATCCCGTCCGAAATCCCGTCCGAAATCCCATCTGAAATCCCGTACAAAATCGAATTCCCGTACGAAATCCCGTACGAAATCCTGTACGAAATCGAAATCCCGTCCGAAATTCCGTCCGAAATCCCGTCCAAAATCCCGTACGACATCCCGTACGAAATCCTGTACGAAATCCCGTACGAAATCGAAATCCCGTATGAAATCGAAATCCCTGTACGAAATCCTGTATGAAATCGAAATCCCGTATGAAATCGAAATCCCGTACGAAATCCCATACGAAATCCCTTCTGAAATCTAAATCCCGTCCGATATCTAAATCACGTCCGAAATCCCGTCCAAAAACCAGTCCAAAATCTCTTCCGAAATCCCGTACGAAATCCTGTACGAAATCCAGTCCGAAATCCCGTACAAATCGAAATCCCGTACGATATCCCGGACGAAATCGAAATTTCATACGAAATCGAAATCCCGTACGAAATCCCGTACGGAATCCCGTACGAAATCCCGTACGAAATCCCGTCCGAAATCCCGTACAAAATCGAAATCCCGTATGAAATCCCGTACAAAATCGACATCCCATACGAAATCGAAATCCCGTACGAAATCCCACACGAAATCGAAATCCCGCACGAAATCCCGTACGAAATCGAAATCCCGTCCGAAATCCCGTCCGAAATCCCGTCCGAAATCCCGTCCGAAATCCCGTCTGAAATCCCGTCCGAAATCCCATCCGAAATCCCGTACGAAATCTCGTATGAAATCCCATACAAAATCCCGTACGAAATCCCATACGAAATCTAAATCCCGTTCGAAATCCCGTACGAAATCGAAATCCCGTACGAAATCCCGTCCGAAATCGAAATCCCGTCCGAAATCCCGTTCAAAATCCCGTCCGAAATCCCGTCCGAAATCCCGTCCGAAATCCCGGCCGAAATCCCGTCCGAAATCCCGTCCGAAATCCTGTCCGAAATCCCGTCCGAAATCCCGTACGAAATCCCGTACGAAATCCCGTACGAAATCCTGTACGAAATCCAGTCCGAAATCCCGTACAAAATCGAAATCCTGTACGAAATCCCGTACGAAATCCTGTACGAAATCGAAATCTCGTCCGAAATCCACTCCGAAATCGCGTCTGAAATCTCGTCCAAATCCCGTCCGAAATCCCGTCCGAAATCCCGTCCGAAATCCCGTACGAAATCCCGTACGAAATCCCGTACGAAATAGAAATCCCGTACGAAATCCCGTACGAAATCGAAATCCCCTTCGAAATCCCGTACGAAATCGAAATCCCGTACGAAATCCCGTCTGAAATCGAAATCCCGTCCGAAATCCCGTTCGAAATCCCGTCTGAAATCCCGTCCGAAATCCCGTCCGAAATCCCGTTCGAAATCCCGTCCGAAATCCCGTACGAAATCCAGTACGAAATCCCGTAAAAAATCCCGTACGAAATCCAGTACGAAATCCCATCCGAAATCCTGTACGAAATCCCGTACGAAATCCCGTACGAAATCCCATACGAAATCCCGTCCGAAATCCCGTCTGAAATCCCGTCTGAAATCCCGTACGAAATCCCGTCTGAAATCCCGTCCGAAATCCAGTCCGAATCCCGTACGAAATCCCATACAAAATCCTGTACGAAATCCAGTCCGAAATCTCATCCGAAATCCCGTCCGAAATCCCGTCCGAAATCCCGTCCGAAATCCCGTCCAAAATCCTGTACGACATCCCATACGAAATCCTGTACGAAATCCAGTCCGAAATCCTGTCCGAAATCCCGTCCAAAATCCTGTACGAAATCCCGTACGAAATCCTGTACGAAATCCTGTACGAAATCCTGTACGAAATCCCGTACGAAATCGAAATCCCGTATGAAATCGAAATCCCGTACGAAATCCCGTATGAAATCGAAATCCCGTACGAAATCTAAATCCCGTCCGATATCTAAATCCCGTCCGAAATCCCGTCCAAAAACCAGCCCGAAATCCCTTCCGAAATCCCGTACGAAATCCTGTACGAAATCCAGTCCGAAACCCCGTACAAAATCGAAATCCCGTACGATATCCCGGACGAAATCGAAATTTCGTACGAAATCGAAATCCCGTACGAAATCCTGTACGGAATCCCGTACGAAATCCCGTACAAAATCCCGTCCGAAATCCCGTACAAAATCGAAATCCCGTACGAAATCCCGTACAAAATCGAAATCCCATACGAAATCGAAATCCCGTACGAAATCCCGCACGAAATCGAAATCCCGCACGAAATCCCGTACGAAATCGAAATCCCGTCCGAAATCCCGTCCGAAATCCTGTACGAAATCCCGTACAAATCCTGTCCGAAATCCCGTACGAAATCCTGTATGAAATCGAAATCCCGTACGAAATCTAAATCCCGTTCGATATCTAAATCCCGTCCGAAATCCCGTCCAAAAACCAGTCCGAAATCCCTTCCGAAATCCCGTACGAAATCCTGTACGAAATCCAGTCCGAAATCCCGTACAAAATCGAAATCCCGTACGATATCCCGGACGAAATCGAAATTTCATACGAAATCGAAATCCCGTACGAAATCCCGTACGGAATCCCGTACGAAATCCCGTAGGAAATCCCGTCCGAAATCCCGTACAAAATCGAAATCCCGTATGAAATCCCGTACAAAATCGAAATCCCATACGAAATCGAAATCCCGTACGAAATCCCGCACGAAATCGAAATCCCGCACGAAATCCCGTACGAAATCGAAATCCCGTCCGAAATCCCGTCCGAAATCCCGTCCGAAATCCCGTCTGAAATCCCGTCCGAAATCCCATCCGAAATCCCGTACGAAATCCCGTATGAAATTCCATACAAAATCCCGTACGAAATCCCATACGAAATCTAAATCCCGTTCGAAATCCCGTACGAAATCGAAATCCCGTACGAAATCCCGTCCGAAATCGAAATCCCGTCCGAAATCCCGTTCAAAATCCCGTCCGAAATCCCATCCGAAATCCCGTCCGAAATCCCGGCCGAAATCCCGTCCGAAATCCCGTCCGAAATCCTGTCAAATCCCGTCCGAAATCCCGTCCGAAATCCTTCCGAAATCCCGCACGAAATCCTGTGCTAAATCCAGTCCGAAATCCCGTACAAAATCGAAATCCCGTACGAAATCCCGTACAAAATCCCGTACAAAATCGAAATCCCGTCCGATATCCTGTCCGAAATCCCGTCTGAAATCCCATACGAAATCCCGTACGAAATCCCGTACGAAATCCTGTACGAAATCCAGTCCGAAATCCCGTACAAAATCGAAATCCTGTACGAAATCCCCTACGAAATCCTGTACGAAATCGAAATCTCGTCCGAAATCCACTCCGAAATCGCGTCTGAAATCTCGTTCAAAATCCCGTCCGAAATCCCGTCCGAAATCCCGTCCGAAATCCCGTCCGAAATCCCGTACGAAATCCCGTACGAAATCCCGTACGAAATAGAAATCCCGTACGAAATCCCGTACGAAATCGAAATCCCCTTCGAAATCCCGTACGAAATCGAAATCCCGTCCGAAATCCGTCGAATCGAAATCCCGTCCGAAATCCCGTTCGAAATCCCGTCTGAAATCCCGTCCGAAATCCCGTCCGAAATCCCGTTCGAAATCCCGTCCGAAATCCCGTACGAAATCCAGTACGAAATCCCGTAAAAAATCCCGTACGAAATCCAGTACGAAATCCCGTCCGAAATCCTGTACGAAATCCCGTCCGAAATCCCGGCCGAAATCCCGTCCGAAATCCCGTCCGAAATCTCGTCCGAAAACCCATACGAAATCCCTTACGAAATCCCGCACGAAATCCTGTGCGAAATCCAGTCCGAAATCCCGTACAAAATCTAAATCCCGTAAGAAATCGAAATCCCATCCGAAATCCTGTCCGAAATCCTGTCCGAAATCCCGTCCGAAATCCCGTACGAAATCCCGTACGAAATCCTGTACGAAATCCAGTCCGAAATCCCGTACAAAATCGAAATCCTATACGAAATCCCGTACGAAATCGAAATCCCGTACGAAATCCCGTAGGAAATCGAAATCCCATACGAAATTCCGTCCGAAATCCCATTCGAAATCCTGTCCGAAATCCCGTCCGAAATCCCGTCCGAAATCCCGTACGAAATCCCGTACGAAATCCCGTACGAAATCCTGTACGAAATCCAGTCCGAAATCCCGTACAAAATCGAAATCCTGTACGAAATCCCGTACTGAAATCGAAATCCCGTACGAAATCCCGTACAAAATCCCGTCCGAAATCCCGTCTGAAATCTCGATCAAAATCCCGTCCGAAATCACGTCCGAAATCCCGTCCGAAATCCCGTCCGAAATCCCGTACGAAATCCCGTCCGAAATCCCGTCCGAAATCCCGTCCGAAATCCCGTCCGAGATCCAGTCCGAAATCGCGTCTGAAATTTCGTCCAAAATCCCGTCCGAAATCCCGTCCGAAATCCCGTCCGAAATCCCGTCCGAAATCCCGTACGAAACCCCGTCTGAAATCCCGTCCGAAATCCCGTCCGAAATCCCGTCCGAAATCCAGTCCGAAATCCCGTACGAAATCCAGTACGAAATCCCGTAAAAAATCCCGTACGAAATCCAGTACGAAATCCCGTCCGAAATCCTGTACGAAATCCCGTACGAAATCCCGTACGAAATCCCATACGAAATCCCGTCCGAAATCCCGTCTGAAATCCCGTCTGAAATCCCGTACGAAATCCCATCTGAAATCCCGTCCGAAATCCAGTCCGAAATCCCGTACGAAATCCCATACAAAATCCCGTCCGAAATCCCATCCGAAATCCCGTCCGAAATCCCGGCCGAAATCCCGTCTGAAATCCCGTCCGAAATCCTGTCCAAAATCCCGTCCGAAATCCCGTCCGAAATCCTTCCGAAATCCCGCACGAAATCCTGTGCTAAATCCAGTCCGAAATCCCGTACAAAATCGAAATCCCGTACAAAATCCCGTACAAAATCCCGTACAAAATCGAAATCCCGTCCGATATCCTGTCCGAAATCCCGTCCGAAATCCCATACGAAATCCCGTACGAAATCCCGTACGAAATCCTGTACGAAATCCAGTCCGAAATCCCGTACAAAATCGAAATCCTGTACGAAATCCCCTACGAAATCCTGTACGAAATCGAAATCTCGTCCGAAATCCACTCCGAAATCGCGTCTGAAATCTCGTTCAAAATCCCGTCCGAAATCCCGTCCGAAATCCCGTCCGAAATCCCGTCCGAAATCCCGTACGAAATCCCGTACGAAATCCCGTACGAAATAGAAATCCCGTACGAAATCCCGTACGAAATCGAAATCCCCTTCGAAATCCTGTACGAAATCGAAATCTCGTCCGAAATCCACTCCGAAATCGCGTCTGAAATCTCGTTCAAAATCCCGTCCGAAATCCCGTCCGAAATCCCGTCCGAAATCCCGTCCGAAATCCCGTACGAAATCCCGTACGAAATCCCGTACGAAATAGAAATCCCGTACGAAATCCCGTACGAAATCGAAATCCCCTTCGAAATCCCGTACGAAATCGAAATCCCGTACGAAATCCCGTCCGAAATCGAAATCCCGTCCGAAATCCCGTTCGAAATCCCGTCTGAAATCCCGTCCGAAATCCCGTCCGAAATCCCGTTCGAAATCCCGTCCGAAATCCCGTACGAAATCCAGTACGAAATCCCGTAAAAAATCCCGTACGAAATCCAGTACGAAATCCCGTCCGAAATCCTGTACGAAATCCCGTCCGAAATCCCGGCCGAAATCCCGTCCGAAATCCCGTCCGAAATCTCGTCCGAAAACCCATACGAAATCCCTTACGAAATCCCGCACGAAATCCTGTGCGAAATCCAGTCCGAAATCCCGTACAAAATCTAAATCCCGTAAGAAATCGAAATCCCATCCGAAATCCTGTCCGAAATCCTGTCCGAAATCCCGTCCGAAATCCCGTACGAAATCCCGTACGAAATCCTGTACGAAATCCAGTCCGAAATCCCGTACAAAATCGAAATCCTATACGAAATCCCGTACGAAATCGAAATCCCGTACGAAATCCCGTAGGAAATCGAAATCCCATACGAAATTCCGTCCGAAATCCCATTCGAAATCCTGTCCGAAATCCCGTCCGAAATCCCGTCCGAAATCCCGTACGAAATCCCGTACGAAATCCCGTACGAAATCCTGTACGAAATCCAGTCCGAAATCCCGTACAAAATCGAAATCCTGTACGAAATCCCGTACGAAATCGAAATCCCGTACGAAATCCCGTACAAAATCCCGTCCGAAATCCCGTCTGAAATCTCGATCAAAATCCCGTCCGAAATCACGTCCGAAATCCCGTCCGAAATCCCGTCCGAAATCCCGTACGAAATCCCGTCCGAAATCCCGTCCGAAATCCCGTCCGAAATCCCGTCCGAGATCCAGTCCGAAATCGCGTCTGAAATTTCGTCCAAAATCCCGTCCGAAATCCCGTCCGAAATCCCGTCCGAAATCCCGTCCGAAATCCCGTACGAAACCCCGTCTGAAATCCCGTCCGAAATCCCGTCCGAAATCCCGTCCGAAATCCAGTCCGAAATCCCGTACGAAATCCAGTACGAAATCCCGTAAAAAATCCCGTACGAAATCCAGTACGAAATCCCGTCCGAAATCCTGTACGAAATCCCGTACGAAATCCCGTACGAAATCCCATACGAAATCCCGTCCGAAATCCCGTCTGAAATCCCGTCTGAAATCCCGTACGAAATCCCGTCTGAAATCCCGTCCGAAATCCAGTCCGAAATCCCGTACGAAATCCCATACAAAATCCCGTCCGAAATCCCATCCGAAATCCCGTCCGAAATCCCGGCC
Organism: Lethenteron reissneri; assembly: GCF_015708825.2. Taxonomy (NCBI): domain Eukaryota; kingdom Metazoa; phylum Chordata; class Hyperoartia; order Petromyzontiformes; family Petromyzontidae; genus Lethenteron; species Lethenteron reissneri. The sequence continues at coordinate 14,965 of NW_026891721.1, forward strand.
GAAATCCCGTCTGAAATCCCGTCCGAAATCCTGTCCAAAATCCCGTCCGAAATCCCGTCCGAAATCCTTCCGAAATCCCGCACGAAATCCTGTGCTAAATCCAGTCCGAAATCCCGTACAAAATCGAAATCCCGTACAAAATCCCGTACAAAATCCCGTACAAAATCGAAATCCCGTCCGATATCCTGTCCGAAATCCCGTCCGAAATCCCATACGAAATCCCGTACGAAATCCCGTACGAAATCCTGTACGAAATCCAGTCCGAAATCCCGTACAAAATCGAAATCCTGTACGAAATCCCCTACGAAATCCTGTACGAAATCGAAATCTCGTCCGAAATCCACTCCGAAATCGCGTCTGAAATCTCGTTCAAAATCCCGTCCGAAATCCCGTCCGAAATCCCGTCCGAAATCCCGTCCGAAATCCCGTACGAAATCCCGTACGAAATCCCATACGAAATAGAAATCCCGTACGAAATCCCGTACGAAATCGAAATCCCCTTCGAAATCCCGTACGAAATCGAAATCCCGTACGAAATCCCGTCCGAAATCGAAATCCCGTCCGAAATCCCGTTCGAAATCCCGTCTGAAATCCCGTCCGAAATCCCGTCCGAAATCCCGTTCGAAATCCCGTCCGAAATCCCGTACGAAATCCAGTACGAAATCCCGTAAAAAATCCCGTACGAAATCCAGTACGAAATCCCGTCCGAAATCCTGTACGAAATCCCGTCCGAAATCCCGGCCGAAATCCGTCCGAAATCCTGTCCGAAATCTCGTCCGAAAACACATACGAAATCCCTTACGAAATCCCGCACGAAATCCTGTACGAAATCCAGTCCGAAATCCCGTACAAAATCTAAATCCCGTAAGAAATCGAAATCCCATCCGAAATCCTGTCCGAAATCCTGTCCGAAATCCCGTCCGAAATCCCGTACGAAATCCCGTACGAAATCCTGTACGAAATCCAGTCCGAAATCCCGTACAAAATCGAAATCCTATACGAAATCCCGTACGAAATCGAAATCCCGTACGAAATCCCGTAGGAAATCGAAATCCCATACCAATCTCCAGTCCGAAATCCCATTCGAAATCCTGTCCGAAATCCCGTCCGAAATCCCGTCCGAAATCCCGTACGAAATCCCGTACGAAATCCCGTACGAAATCCTGTACGAAATCCAGTCCGAAATCCCGTACAAATCGAAATCCTGTACGAAATCCCGTACGAAATCGAAATCCCGTACGAAATCCCGTACAAAATCCCGTCCGAAATCCCGTCTGAAATCTCGATCAAAATCCCGTCCGAAATCACGTCCGAAATCCCGTCCGAAATCCCGTCCGAAATCCCGTACGAAATCCCGTCCGAAATCCCGTCCGAAATCCCGTCCGAAATCCCGTCCGAGATCCAGTCCGAAATCGCGTCTGAAATTTCGTCCAAAATCCCGTCCGAAATCCCGTCCGAAATCCCGTCCGAAGTCCCGTCCGAAATCCCGTACGAAACCCCGTCCGAAATCCCGTCCGAAATCCCGTCCGAAATCCCGTCCGAAATCCAGTCCGAAATCCCGTACGAAATCCCATACAAAATCCTGTACGAAATCCAGTCCGAAATCTCATCCGAAATCCCGTCCGAAATCCCGTACGAAATCCCGTCCAAAATCCGGTACGACATCCCGTACGAAATCCTGTACGAAATCCCGTACGAAATCGAAATCCCGTATGAAATCGAAATCCCGTACGAAATCCCGTACGAAATCCCGTACGAAATCGAAATCCCATACGAAATCCCTTCCGAAATCTAAATCCCGTCCAAAATCTAAATCACGTCCGAAATCCCGTCCAAAAACCAGTCCGAAATCCCGTACGAAATCCTGTACGAAATCCAGTCCGAAATCCCGTACAAAATCGAAATCCTGTACGAAATCCCGTACGAAATCCTGTACGAAATCGAAATCTCGTCCGAAATCCACTCCGAAATCGCGTCTGAAATCTCGTTCAAAATCCCGTCCGAAATCCCGTCTGAAATCCCGTCCGAAATCCCGTCCGAAATCCCGTACGAAATCCCGTACGAAATCCCGTACGAAATAGAAATCCCGTACGAAATCCCGTACGAAATCGAAATCCCCTTCGAAATCCCGTACGAAATCGAAATCCCGTCCGAAATCCCGTCCGAAATCGAAATCCCGTCCGAAATCCCGTTCGAAATCCCGTCCGAAATCCCGTACGAAATCCAGTACGAAATCCCGTAAAAAATCCCGTACGAAATCCAGTACGAAATCCCGTCCGAAATCCTGTACGAAATCCCGTACGAAATCCCGTACGAAATCCCATACGAAATCCCGTCCGAAATCCCGTCTGAAATCCCGTCTGAAATCCCGTACGAAATCCCGTCTGAAATCCCGTCCGAAATCCCGTCCAAAATCCTGTACGAAATCCCGTACGAAATCCTGTACGAAATCCTGTACGAAATCCTGTACGAAATCCCGTACGAAATCGAAATCCCGTATGAAATCGAAATCCCGTCCGAAATCCTGTACGAAATCCCGTACGAAATCCCATACGAAATCCCATACGAAATCCTGTCCGAAATCCCGTCTGAAATCCCGTCTGAAATCCCGTACGAAATCCCGTCTGAAATCCCGTCCGAAATCCCGTCCAAAATCCTGTACGAAATCCCGTCCAAAATCCTGTACGACATCCCGTACGAAATCCTGTACGAAATCCAGACCGAAATCCCGTCCGAAATCCCGTCCAAAATCCTGTACGAAATCCCGTACGAAATCGAAATCCCGTATGAAATCGAAATCCCGTACGAAATCCCGTATGAAATCGAAATCCCGTACGAAATCTAAATCCCGTCCGATATCTAAATCCCGTCCGAAATCCCGTCCAAAAACCAGCCCGAAATCCCTTCCGAAATCCCGTACGAAATCCTGTACGAAATCCAGTCCGAAATCCCGTACAAAATCGAAATCCCGTACGATATCCCGGACGAAATCGAAATTTCGTACGAAATCGAAATCCCGTACGAAATCCCGTACGGAATCCCGTACGAAATCCCGTACGAAATCCCGTCCGAAATCCCGTACAAAATCGAAATTCCGTACGAAATCCCGTACAAAATCGAAATCCCATACGAAATCGAAATCCCGTACGAAATCCCGCACGAAATCGAAATCCCGCACGAAATCCCGTACGAAATCGAAATCCCGTCCGAAATCCCGTCCGAAATCCTGTACGAAATCCCGTACAAATCCTGTCCGAAATCCCGTACGAAATCCTGTATGAAATCGAAATCCCGTACGAAATCTAAATCCCGTTCGATATCTAAATCCCGTCCGAAATCCCGTCCAAAAACCAGTCCGAAATCCCTTCCGAAATCCCGTACGAAATCCTGTACGAAATCCAGTCCGAAATCCCGTACAAAATCGAAATCCCGTACGATATCCCGGACGAAATCGAAATTTCATACGAAATCGAAATCCCGTACGAAATCCCGTACGGAATCCCGTACGAAATCCCGTAGGAAATCCCGTCCGAAATCCCGTACAAAATCGAAATCCCGTATGAAATCCCGTACAAATCGAAATCCCATACGAAATCGAAATCCCGTACGAAATCCCGCACGAAATCGAAATCCCGCACGAAATCCCGTACGAAATCGAAATCCCGTCCGAAATCCCGTCCGAACTCCCGTCCGAAATCCCGTCCGAAATCCCGTCCTGAAATCCGTCCGAATTCCGAATCCCATCCGAAATCCCGTACGAAATCCCGTATGAAATTCCATACAAAATCCCGTACGAAATCCCATACGAAATCTAAATCCCGTTCGAAATCCCGTACGAAATCGAAATCCCGTACGAAATCCCGTCCGAAATCGAAATCCCGTCCGAAATCCCGTTCAAAATCCCGTCCGAAATCCCATCCGAAATCCCGTCCGAAATCCCGGCCGAAATCCCGTCCGAAATCCCGTCCGAAATCCTGTCCAAAATCCCGTCCGAAATCCCGTCCGAAATCCTTCCGAAATCCCGCACGAAATCCTGTGCTAAATCCAGTCCGAAATCCCGTACAAAATCGAAATCCCGTACGAAACCCCGTACAAAATCCCGTACAAAATCGAAATCCCGTCCGATATCCTGTCCGAAATCCCGTCCGAAATCCCATACGAAATCCCGTACGAAATCCCGTACGAAATCCTGTACGAATCCAGTCCGAAATCCCGTACAAAATCGAAATCCTGTACGAATCCCCTACGAAATCCTGTACGAAATCGAAATCTCGTCCGAAATCCACTCCGAAATCGCGTCTGAAACCTCGTTCAAAATCCCGTCCGAAATCCCGTCCGAAATCCCGTCCGAAATCCCGTCCGAAATCCCGTACGAAATCCCGTACGAAATCCCGTACGAAATAGAAATCCCGTACGAATCCCGTACGAAATCGAAATCCCCTTCGAAATCCCGTACGAAATCGAAATCCCGTACGAAATCCCGTCAGAAATCGAAATCCCGTCCGAATCCCGTTCGAAATCCCGTCTGAAATCCGTCTGAAATCCCGTCCGAAATCCCGGTTCGAAATCCCGTCCGAAATCCCGTACGAAATCCAGTACGAATCCCGTAAAAAATCCCGTACGAAATCCAGTACGAAATCCCGTCCGAAATCCGTACGAAATCCCGTCCGAAATCTCCGGCCGAAATCCCGTCCGAAATCCCGTCCGAAATCTCGTCCGAAAACCCCATACGAAATCCCTTACGAAATCCCGCACGAAATCCTGTACGAAATCCAGTCCGAAATCCCGTACAAATCTAAATCCCGTAAGAAATCGAAATCCCATCCGAAATCCTGTCCGAAATCCTGTCCGAAATCCCGTCCGAAATCCCGTACGAAATCCCGTACGAAATCCTGCTACGAAATCCAGTCCGAAATCCCGTACAAAATCGAAATCCTATACGAAATCCCGTACGAAATCGAAATCCCGTACAAAATCCCGTAGGAAATCGAAATCCCATACGAAATTCCGTCCGAAATCCCATTCGAAATCCTGTCCGAAATCCCGTCTGAAATCCGTCCGAATCCCGTTACGAATCCCGTACGAAATCCCGTACGAAATCCTGTACGAAATCCAGTCCGAATCCCGTACAAAATCGAAATCCTGTACGAAATCCCGTACGAAATCGAAATCCCGTACGAAATCCCGTACAAAATCCCGTCCGAAATCCCGTCTGAAATCTCGATCAAAATCCGTCGAAATCACGTCCGAAATCCCGTCCGAAATCCCGTCCGAAATCCCGTACGAATCCCGTCCGAAATCCCGTCCGAATCCCGTCCGAAATCCCGTCCGAGATCCAGTCCGAAATCGCGTCTGAAATTTCGTCAAAAATCCCGTCCGAAATCCCGTCCGAAATCCGTCCGAAATCCCGTCCGAAATCCCGTACAAAACCCCGTCGAAATCCCGTCCGAAATCCCGTCCGAAATCCGTCCGAAATCCAGTCCGAAATCCCGTACGAAATCCAGTACGAAATCCGTAAAAAATCCGTACGAAATCCAGTACGAAATCCCGTCCGAAATCCTGTACGAAATCCCGTACGAATCCGTACGAAATCCATACGAAATCCCGCCGAAATCCCGTTGAAATCCCGTCTGAAATCCCGTACGAAATCCGCTGAAATCCCGTCGAAATCCAGTCCGAAATCCCGTACGAAATCCATACAAAATCCCGTCCGAAATCCCATCCGAAATCCCGTCCGAAATCCGGCCGAAATCCCGTCTGAAATCCCGTCCGAAATCCTGCAAATCCGTCCGAAATCCCGTCCGAAATCCTTCCGAAAATCCGCCACGAAATCCTGTGCTAAATCCAGTCCGGAAATCCCGTACAAATCGAAATCCCGTACAAAATCCCGTACAAAATCCCGTACAAAATCGAAATCCCGTCCGATATCCTGTCCGAAATCCCGTCCCGAAATCCATACGAAATCCCGTAAATCCCGTACGAAATCCTGTAAGAATCCGTCCGAAATC